>NW_017726823.1:0-1187 GCF_001865875.1 Lupinus angustifolius | reverse complement strand
TATTCCTCTGTACTAGTATGTAAGCAATAACGTAATGCAACAACCTGTTCTCAACAGATAGCGACCCAGCCTTGGTCAGTTGACCCTGAATGTACAAATGAGGGCCTCGAAGGAATGACTTATAGACATCAACAAGATCAAAATTGTCCTTGACCAAGGAACAATCCCCTATACCATAACCAAACGATGATAACCCGCCAACATTCAAAAACAGATCATCACTCAACTCAAACAGACTACCATAAATCATTGACCAATACTTTCCATCCTTGTGTCTAAAATTAGCATAAAACTCCCTAACTAGAGCAGGGTAGACTTGTCCCTTTAATTCCAAAAACTGAACGGCTCCTTGAGCCTCCATCTCATGCGGAAAACTAAAATTATGTTCCGCTAACCAGGTTAAATCAACATACCTCACTTACGTAGGTTTGCGACCTTGAAATTTCGCCAAGCGGGTTTCTTGCAAGATTAGTGAATAGTAGGGGTCACCGCGGTCCCGAGTGGAAGGTGAACCGGTTTCCCTTCTTCGTACACGAGTAGCTGTAGTCTTGACCCGTTACAAGATCAAAATTGTCCTTGACCAAGGAACAATCCCCTATACCATAACCAAACGATGATAACCCGCCAACATTCAAAAACAGATCATCACTCAACTCAAACAGACTACCATAAATCATTGACCAATACTTTCCATCCTTGTGTCTAAAATTAGCATAAAACTCCCTAACTAGAGCAGGGTAGACTTGTCCCTTTAATTCCAAAAACTGAACGGCTCCTTGAGCCTCCATCTCATGCGGAAAACTAAAATTATGTTCCGCTAACCAGGTTAAATCAACATACCTCACTTACGTAGGTTTGCGACCTTGAAATTTCGCCAAGCGGGTTTCTTGCAAGATTAGTGAATAGTAGGGGTCACCGCGGTCCCGAGTGGAAGGTGAATCGGTTTCCCTTCTTCGTACACGAGTAGCTGTAGTCTTGACCCGTTTTGGACGACTTTGCTCCATTATATTTGTTGAACCCAAAATGGTGATGAATGAGCAGAGAAGGTTTTAGGCAAACTTAACCTAGGGTTTTGATTGGTGGAAGATTCGGAATTGGATGGATTAAGGATGATAAAGTGCGATTTTGGATGGTTTGAGAGGGTTAGGATGAGGTTTACTTAATCCTATTGCACTTGGATTAGTTTG
>NW_017726822.1:0-67108 GCF_001865875.1 Lupinus angustifolius | reverse complement strand
TATTTTTAAATACAAAACCTCAAATACGTTATGCACTTAGTTCATACATGTTTAACACTTAGTTTATTCCTAGAATGCACATATACATGTATTTATGTGATGCATGAACATATTATGAATGACATATCTCAAGAATGAAATGATTTAAAAGATATATGCATATAAGATATGTATTAGGTGCCCTAAGCCTTGACTCAACTTAAACTATATTCTAGTCTAAGCCTAGTACCAATTAAAGACTTAAGCACGTTGATTTGTTGGAGATCTTCAAGCTCTTATAAGCACAAGTTGTCCTCATCAAAACCATGACATATAAAGAGAGCTTTCCAAAGTGTTCCTCTTGACATGCACACTTTCACAAGCATCAAAGGAAGAATGTTGGCTTGAAGCTATGAAGGAAGAGATCAACTCCATAGAAAAGAATGACACATGGGAACTCACTACATTACCTAAAGGAAAGAAAGCTATAGTAGTTAAGTGGGTTTACAAAGTAAAATTGAAACCAGATGGTTCAATAGCCAAGCACAAGGCCAGATTAGTTGCAAAGGGCTACCTACAAAAACCAGGGTTGGACTTTGATGAAGTATTTGCACCAATGCAAGAATGGAAACAGTAAGGCTTGTTGTTGCAATAGCAAGCTCAAGAAATTGGATTCTTTGTCAAATGGATGTAAAGTCAGTTTTCCTCAATGGTCCATTGGACAAAGAAGTCTATGTATCACAACAACTTGGCTTTGAAATCTCAGGTCACCAACAAAAGGTATACAAACTCAACAAGGCACTCTATGGACTCAAACAAGCCCCTAGAGCCTGGAACAAACTGATTGACAGCTTTCTTGTGAAACAAGGATTGTCTAAATGCACAAGTGAACATGGCATCTATGTGAAGGGATCACCTACTGCAGCATCAATACTCATATGCTTGTATGTAGATGATTTACTCATCACAGGTTGCAAGAAGGAAGAGATTGAAAGCATAAAGAAAGGACTCAATATGGAGTTTGAAATGTCAGATTTGGGATCACTCACATACTTTCTAGGAATTGAATTCATGAGAACCAGTGAAGGCATTCTAATGCACTAAAGAAAGTATACTCTGGATGTACTTGACAGATTCAATATGAAGGGATGCAATTCAGCTGCAACTCTAGTTGAAACAGGGAGTGTCTTATGTAGAGGAAATCCAGATGATGAGGGTGTTAATCCAACTCTCTACAGGCAGATGATTGGTTCACTTAGATATATTTGCAATACTAGACCAAACATAACCTACGGGGTTGGATTGGTAAGCAGGTATATGGAAGATCCCAAACATACTCACATGGTGGCAGTCAAGAGAGTTCTTAGATAGTTAAAGGGGAGTGCAGATTATGGCATATTCTTCCCTACACTGAATGAAGCAAGAACAGAGACACTGCTTGGCTACACCGATGGTGATTGGCGTGGTGACAAAGACGAAAGAAAAAGCACTTCTGGTTATTTGTTCAAGCTGAATGAAGCACCTATAAGTTGGAGTTCAAAGAAGCAAAAGGGAGTGGCACTCTCATCATGTGAAGCTGAGTATGTTGCAGCTTGCTTAGGAGGTTGTCAAGCACTCTGGTTGCAGTCTCTGCTTAGAGAAATTGGATTGCATAATTAAGACTCAATGCTACTTCTGGTTGACAACAAGTCTGCAATAAATTTGGCAAAGAATCCCATAGCTCATGGGCGCAGCAAGCATATAGAAACTAAGTACCATTTCCTAAGAGATCAAGTGGACAAAAGGCACCTAAGGCTTGAATTTTGTAAAACTGAAAAGCAACTTGCTGACATTCTTACAAAGGCATTGAAGAGGAACACTTTCGAAACTCAAAGAAACCAGATAGGCATGGTTAATCAAGCTAGCATGAATTAGGGAGGTGTATTGGAAAATTGTAATTCATATAGCTTATGCAGTTTTTGTAGTTATATTAGTATTGAGCTTCTTCTTGTTATCGGGCCAATAATGTAACTAAAACTCTCTCTATATTGTAGTTTTATTGGTTGTCTCTACATATATACTTCTCTACCTAAGTATTTTACTTTATAAGATAATTATCCGATCACAACTTATAAGAGATACTAACCCATATATAATGATGCTAGTGAATAATATTCAGCCTCATTTAAACAAGAACACATACTTAGATATATGTAACCTATAGATCATTGTTCTTAATGCTCTTATCTTGAATAACCAACCTTGGGAATTAAAGTAATAATTAAGGGATTGAGGCTCAAATATCAAAAGGAATTGGGGTTTGGGTATTCTTGTGGATTTCATTTTCATAATCTAGTATTTAACTTGTGCTGATGTCTTTTATTGCAATTGATTTATAGATTGTGAAGTCTAACCTTCAAGTCTTGTTTTTCTTGATATTTTTCTTGATGAATTACCAAAATATAAATATTTAAGAGTTGGGCCTTCCCAAGTTTTTTTCTTGAATTACTCATAGAGAATAAAGTATCTACTTATGCCGGGAGATAAAGTATCTACTTATACCGGGAGATAAAGTATCTCCTTAAATTCATTCGGCATTTGACACGTGTCTTATTTCTTTTCTCTCAAGAAGTTTTCATTTTAAAATATAATATTTAAAAAATAATATGATACATGTCAAACATTAAGTGGATTTAATGAGATAATTTATCTCATGATACAAGGAGATATTTTATTATCATATTGTTATAAATAGTACTGTTAGTTTCTGAGATGGAAAATATCTTAGGAGTTTACTACTCGTTTGGATGTAGATAGAGCTTAAACATTTTGCTACGGTCTTGATTGGCATGCGGATTAGGTTTTGATTGTGAACAAGATTTGTTCGGAATTCATGATCAACAATACAAGGGTTATTCTCTTAGCTTGAAGAGGTAAATGTTTTGCAAACATATACCATATCTTTTACATGATTATTGGTTTGGAAATTTGTTTCTAAAATCATTTTCCAATGTGTTTCATACCGAAATTCCCAATAGAAGATGTGTACTTAAAAACATGAGTATAATATTTATGTGTTAATAGTGTACAGATTTATACACATTTATTCATTATTCATTTGTATTACTTTTATTCAAGAATCAATCATAATTGAAAATCAATGGTGGATGATATATAAAAAACTTTTACACTATCATTAAATATATTTTTTACTCTACAAATATTACCATGTTTAATGTACCCACAATGCTAAGACCTAATAAAAAATATATAGTACAGTAAGTTTTCAATGTATAAATGCTATTAAACGTGTATCCCATAAGTATGGATGTTCATGAGATGGGTAAGAACGAGTTTAAATTAGCCCAAACATAGTCTTATTTTGTTGGTACTGTCAATGGTATTTCATACTCTTTTAGGTAAGGAATTAATCCCTTTCGAAATGCATGGTTATCTCTCCTAACAAGTGTTGCTCCCAGAAATTAAACATTTGACATTTTGATCATCCTATAGATCTAGTAGAGCTTTAGGACCAACACCTTGTTGGTAAACATAGTCTTATTTAAACCAATGCAAACTACCCTGAATTTTATACCTACCTTATACTAATTATCCTAGAATTGATAAGTGTAATTCTTAAATAAAAACTAGCAGTGTACCCTTGCACTTGCATGGGTCGCTTCTTTGTTTATGCATAATGCAAATATAATATATATATATATATATATATATATATATATATATATTATATTTGCATTATGCATAAACAAAGAAGCGACCCATGCAAGTGCAAGGGTACACTGCTAGTTTTTATTTAAGAATTACACTTATCAATTCTAGGATAATTAGTATAAGGTTGTTTATAAGTATCATATAAAGTCATAACGATTTTTTAGCATATCTTTTAAATGCTTTTGTTTTATTTTAGATTAATGTTCATTGTGTATAAATATTTGAATATATTTTTAGCATTCAAATATTGTATAATTAAATGTTATTTATTTGATTATGTTTTAGCTAATAATCATTGTATGAAAATAACTCATAAATTAAAAACACACTAAGTTAGGATATGACAGATATTTTTTCTAATAATTTTAATCAAAATAATAAAAAGAGTCTAATAATTGATTTGTTACATTCCTAATTAAAATACATATATTTTTCATGAATATATATACGATTGTTATCTTTTAATTAAATAATATAATGATAGTAATTAAATACATGAGACCCGTGCATTCGCATGGCTAAAAACACAAAATTCAGTGTGAAAAATGTCAAAAAACTTTGATGAGGTGAAAAAGTACAATTATTCTTAGATTAATGGTAAACATTAAATTATATAGATAGATTAATGTAAAGAAATAATGTGAATGTGAAAAATTATTTCAATTTCATCTAATGTTCAATGACTATTACTTTTTAACATAACAAAACATAGATGTTGTAAACACTCAATTTTAGTGAGGTAGCGAAAAAGTAGGAAGGAAAAAATGTAAGGAGGAGGTGACATGTGACATGAAGGAAAAAATGTAAGGAGAAATTGACATGTTGCATAAGGGAGTTTTTTTTATTATATTGTTAATATAGAAAAATTAAAATTCAAAGAATCTAAATTGTAATATTAAAATTCAGTGCGAAAAATGTCAAAAAACTTTGATGATGTGGAAATGTACAATTATTCTTAGATTAATGGTAAACATTAAATTATATAGATAGATTAATGTAAAGAAATAATTTGAATGTGAATAATGATTTCAATTTCATGTAATGTTCAATGACTATTAGTTTTTAACATAACAAAACATAGATGTTGTAATCACTCAATTTTAGTGGGGTAGCGACATGAACCAATCACTAATTAATATTAAATTATTATTAGCATATAAAATATATAATATATAAAAAGTAGGAAGAAAAATATGTGAGGAGGGGATGACATGTGGCATGAAGGAAAAAATGTAAGGAGAAAGTGACATGTGGCATGAGGGAAGGAGAAAGTGACATGTGGCATGAGGGAGTTTTTTTTATTATATTGTTAATAGATAGAAGTAATAAATGTAATTAAGCTAAATAAAATATAGTATATTATGGAGACAAGTCCAAATAGTATAATTTAATTTATTATTTTTTGTTCGTTAGAAACTGCATCCATAATTCTAAGGAGATGTTTAAATCACTCTTATATTATATTAGAACGAAACAAAATTAATAAAGAGGTATTAATTTTTATACTCTTTGGATTTGTCTTCACAAAATATCATTTTTTTTTTAACTTAGTATAATATATGCATAAAATTAGAAGTAATTTATATAGATTTAAAAGGGGGAGAAATGGTCTACATAAAAAAATGGAGGAATTGTTCATGTCATTTCAAGGGAATATAAGTGTAATTTACACATTTGTTTATGAACAATGGAAAACCACCTATAAAAAGTAACTACTTTAGAATCATACCCTCAAGCTACAGCTGCTAGAAAAATTAGATATAAAATGGGATGCAGTATTATTCCGAAAAAAGGATGCCTCTTTCTGTTAAATTTTATGAAAAGGCAAGTAATGCATGACTAAGAGTAAATATGATTGTAAAATTTCTTCCCGGGTAGAAAATGATGTTTGAGATATGGTGACATATTGGCTTTTTAGGAATGTTTCTCTAATAGACATGTATAAGAATTAGTATTTTATTGCATTAACATTTTTATTAGCTTTAGGGGTTTCCTTTTGTTTCCAAGAGGATGACTTATCCTCTTTGTAATCTTCGTTAACATGTTTTCTTTTTTTATAAAAAAAAATAAACAAAACGATGAGTTTGCTAGCCATATATCATTAGTCCCTAAAATCTTCTTTTACTAACTCAAGTAGAAACAAAAGAAAAATAAATGATCATCTTAGTAAAACTATATTTCCGCCTTTGACATTGCACCCTGCAATGAATTTGATGAACACAAAAGCTTGGGGTATTCAGCTTCATCAATCTACCTGTATGTTGCACACTCTTCCCTCAATTACAACAGCCAAAAATTCCATTTATTATTAATTAATGACTAAATGAATCAAGGTCATAATGTTATTTCTAACATTTGATTTCATGATCTCTGTGTCACAAGACAAATAACCTTACCATTATATCGAGACTTACCTTCGTGTCTTTCAATAAGAATGACTAAACAAAATATAAAATGGAGATAAAAGATAAGTGAAACTAGTACTGATGAAGTGATATCCACTGCATAACACAACACTGATGTAAAAACAAACCAAAGTACAACAGCCTAACACATCCATGCATAGGACAACTCCACACCACAATATTTTATAATCAGCAATTTAACATGATTTTTTATTGACATACAGGGGAACATAAAGTTTTGAGATGATTAATACTACCGAAAGTGACGTAGCATTTCAAGTTGGAGGATCCCAACTAACACTCAGGGGATTTAGAAGCAAACATGGAGACAAAAAAATGACTGGAAGTTTTATAGTTCTAAACTATTTCATGAAAAAACAATAGAAGAATTATAAACTGGCCTCATAGATATCCCTACTTTGCTTGTGGATGAGATGCAATGAAATCGACAGCGAGTTTAATGGAATTGATCTTGTCTGCTTCATTATCGGGAATCTCAAACCCAAATTCTTCCTCAAGAGCCATCATAATCTCTACTGCGTCTAAACTATCCAAACCAAGATCATTCTGGAAATGAGCATTTGGGTTAACCTGACAATGACAAAGATTCATAGTTTCCTCCATAAGTCAATATTAGTAAATAAAAAATTACACCACGAGAATAGAATTCTAAACAGTAACAGGGATATTCAATCATCTTTGTGTATTCAAAGTAGCACGCGCAAATATGATAGCTGATTTCCTTGCTAATACTAATATTTTTTCAGTGAAAGACTGTTTTTATATTCATCTACTAATTTACTTTAAATAAATGACAGCAAAGAGAGCAAGTGACCAAACTGTGCTCATTTGTCAGTTAATCTTTTAAATCTACCATAGCAGAGATAGAGAGGGACAAGAAAATGCTCAAAGATTGGAAGTATAAATTTTCAAAGCGAATGACAAATAAATGACTGAAGTTTCATTAGATTACTGATAGATTGAAACAACAAAATCATTCCAAGTAGCATTTCACATGCATTTTCCCAATGAAGATTTTCAAGCATAGGAAATGCCACAAATCACTAACACTTCAAAAGAGTCATCACATCCTATTAGACACATAAACCATACTTCACAGCTTTTTATTTTAAATTTTAGAATTTTTCTACCATACAGATGGAAATGCCACAACATATAGATAAGTATATCAGCATTTCATTATTTATAAGGAGTCACAATCATTTTTACAACTTTTTTTAAATGGTTTTCAGAACATTATTTCTCTATTTTAACTTCTAACTAAAAATTTCTACTGTAGTTACATAATTTTCTCATTTATAGTGGGTTCCTCATAAACAATGTCTCATAAATAATGTAAAAGTGATGAACTGCCACAGTGAATCACTTACCTATACCACATGTAAGTGATGTAACTATGATTTCAACTTTTACAGTAATCTTATACTAATTTCACACCTTACAAAACGACCTTGTGTTTTATAATCCCTAAAACATGTGCTTCCTATGCTATGAATAATGCGAAATTGAAGGAAAAGCAAATACTAGGTTCAATTTAGCATAACAATATTCCAACACATCAACAATAATAAAAAAACGTAGAAATCGATCATGAAACTAAACTCCATAGGATAAGAGGAGAAAAACAATAACAATAAACAGCAACAAACAAGTAAAAACAAGCACATAAGAATTGAAACAAAGACAAGAAAAAGGACCTTAGAAGGATCAACTTTCTGAAAGTTTTTGACGGTAGAGATGACGCGATCTGTGACCTCAGATTTGTCGAGGAAAGTGCCTCTGACCTCTTCGGAGAAGCGGCGAAGGAAGACATTGATAGGGGAAATGGTGAAAGGTAAGCGATTGTTGTTATTGGGAAGAGAATCAACCTGAACTCTTAGGTATTTCATCAAAGGCAATCCACATTTCCGAGCCGCCATTGTAAGAAACCTCAAATCTCTCTCAACTCTCAACCTTCTTGGCTAGTGAGGGAAAATGATACAACACTGGTTACTTGGAGGAATGAGTATTAATGAACATTGGGCTTATCACGTTAGGCCCAGCCCTTTTCTTTTGGTCTGCCCTATTTTTTATTCGTTTAGAAGTCGAGATAAAATAATAAGATATATGCAGTTGACAATGTATGATTTTATACATTATTATTGTAGAATCTATCATTTATATTTTATTAGTATTTACTCTTCAAAACAATTAATACTAATTATTGATGAATAATAGATATACTTAATTGTATATAAAATTTACATTGACCGTATATAGATATTATACTCCAAAATTATTATATAAGATATAGTTTTTTTTCTATATCAAACAATCTTATTCTTAGGTTTCCAATCACATTTTATATTTTCACTTCTTTTCCTGCCCCTCCCTTACAATAGCCTTATGAGAGGAAAAAAATGAGAAAGATATGGAGCTTAAAGGCCTTAATTTATTTAGTTTTAATAAAAAAATCCTTAGAAACGATTTAGGCACCAAATATGATTCCAGCATGTTCAATTAATTTTATAAAATAAATGTTATTATTCATGAAATAATTACATTTTATTCACGTGAAATGAATAGTAAAGCTGAAAGAGAGAATACAACATTACTTGAATTAGTTGTAGTTATTATGTTAAGGTTTGGTGCAACACCTTCTTGGTAAGATAAAATTTTATGAACTATTTGTTATGTGTTAAATAGAGTCCTAAGACTAAAAGCAAAATTTTGCTATATGGAAATTTTAAGAATGGACAACCAAATTTATCTTATTTGGGAATTTGAGGTTGTTTGACTTATGCAGTGTTATTAAACTTGGACTGGTCGTCGACTCAGTCAGACTATTGGTCAATGAGTCATTGGTCGGACCACTGAGTCATTAGTTGAATCGATTAACTCGGTTTCATTAATAAATTCCTAATAATAATAATAGCTAATATCTTACTGTAAAAAACACTTATCATAAAGGTAACTTTTGCCAAAAAAATACCAATTACAAACATTTCAATGTCAATAGTAAAATAATAAAGGTGCAATAATTTTAAGTTTTTCATTATATCTAAGGATACAAAGTTACTTCCAAGTTAGGCACTCCTTCTTCAACAAATAAACCAGAATCTTCTATAGCATTACTTTCATTTTGATTAACATTTTTCATAGTGTTATCTTTTCCATCATCATCATCCAAATTTAATTGACCTGTGATAAAACAACATTTTAAATATAATGTAGGAATTAACATTAACATCAAGTGATGACAAATATCAATCAATAAATCATATATTCATAATCATAATATAATCAAGGTACATACAAATATCATTAGAAATTGGTTTGATTGTCATATTAGCAAGATCATTACACAATGCATCAACCACCTTAATGGTTAAGAAAGGTAATAACTCCTCCTTTACCCAAATAGATGAAAGTAAAAAGTGTCAAGATATCGCTTAGCTTGCCTATATTTTGATTAAGACAAAGGATTTAGTGAAAGCTTAAAGATAACTCAACAAATCAACATGCCAAAGATTCAAGAGCTTCATGTCTAAACTAGAGTCTTAGATATGTGTCTTAGTTATTAAGTCTAGGTTAGGTAAACCTAGATGCAAATCTCACAAGTTCTAAAAACTATCATATCATTTACATGAGACATGTCATCTAGATTATTACATGTTCATGCATTAATCATACATGTTATTTGTGCATTTTAGGCATAACATAATAGTATAACATGTATAGTTGATAAGCATAACATATAGGTAGTTTACCATTTAATATCTTAACTGAAAATATGTCAGTTAATCGATTAAGTAAGACTTTAATCGATTAACGTGAAAACAGTTTTAATCAGTTTCAACAGATAATCAGTGAGTGGTTGTGCAATCGAGCCATTCAGCAACTGTCTATTAAGTGTAATTTAATCGCTTAAGGCAGTCATATAATCGATTAACTGAGTGATTTTCCAGAATAAGACTTTGGTGCGAATAGCAGTATTTGGGAATCGCGACATCTATTCAACCCCCTTCTAGGTGTATTCTGTCACTAATACCTAACAATAGAATGGTCATCAACTACTTCAAAATTGATTGGGATACCTTTTATGCCTTAGCTAATTCCTAATTTTATTAATTTAACCACATATCAATATAATAAAATTAAAGCAAATTTAGTTACATATAAAAGCAAGCAATCATAGTTATTGTACATTTGTTGAAGCCTCAAGTTATAACGAACATGGACAAGATCATTTAACTTTTTATGCTATAACCTATTTCTTTTCTTTGAGTGAATGTGCTCAAAGACACTCCAATTTCGTTTAGAACCAAAAGTACTACACGTTTGACTTAAAATACGGATCACCAACTACTACAAATTTGGTGCACTGCATTCATATGATTCCCACCATTGATCTAAAATAAAAAATGTAATGAAGTTAATGCAAGTACTCGTATACATAATATATTGAAGTGTAATTATAGAATATAAACCAAGTATCAAACTATCAATCACTAATTTTACATGGCCTCACACTACAATAAATTTTTTATTTAGTAAATGTTTTTTATGCGATTAACGGATGTTTTTAACAGCCACAACATAAGTACCGAAGATTTCAAAAACCGCTACAATTATGACCACTACAAGCATTTTGCAGAGGTTTTAGAAAACTTTTTATATCGATAAATTTGCAATGGTTTATTTGTAGAGATTTTTAACCTCCACTATTTGATGAAGTTTTTGCAGCATTTATCGTGGAGGTTCTAAACATCCACAATATAGAGAGATTTTTGTAGTGTTTATCATGGAGGCTTTAAACTTCCACTATTTAAGAAGGTTAATTGTGAAGATTTTCAACCTCCACTATTCAAAATAACATATGAAGACCTGCTGTAAGGTAATTATTAGATGTTTCTAGAGGATTTTAACCTCAATTTAATTTCATATTTTTCACAACTTTAATCTCATTAATTTATAATTATTATTTAAATATACAATACTAAATATAAATGTTCTTAGCAAAAATAGAATTTCGTTGCAAATAACTAAGGTAATATAACAAAGTTGAAAGAGTTATAATTTATCCTTCATTATAAATCCAAAAAATACACAATAAAATCTCAAAAAACTAAAAGTAGTCTCATATGACATTTTAAAAAGAAAATGCATAACAAATATCCTAAATGTTGCTGGCTTTAGATGATCCTCTTGCACCCAAAGGTATATCAGGTATACTTGCATCATCATTTGCCTAAAATAATAAAATAAAAACATTTAGTTAGAACAGTAAAAAAAGATTAATTATTACCACATCAATATATACACTAACTAAGCGTGTACAATTAACAACAACATATAAGCAAAATAGCATTGAGAATCCCTGAGATTTGTTAAAAAGAGGTTTGATTAATTTCCTAATAATAATTGCAGGTTTACTAATGATGGTAATTTTGCTAAACAACATTTTTACCTTTAAAGTTGGGTGGCTTGCTGTAAGAACATCAAGCTTATGTTTAAACAATATGTCATTTGGCGAGACATTAGCATAAGCAAATGATAAATGACATCTATATGTGATATTCTCATATTTATCGTAATGACCTACTGGATATCCAACACTATGAATCATACTTCATTTTCGAAAATAAAATGGCCTAGTGCATATCCAACATTATGAATCATACTTCATTTGCATAAACAAAATGGCTCAATGGATAAACAAAATGAATAAATTAAAACCAAACTTGTTTACGACTTATCTATATGATAACATAATTGAGAAAAGCGCATGGAAAACAATCTGTATGTCATGAGGGAATGTAGTGAAGAGGTTTACCACCTACCTGAGTTTTGTCATTAGGATTCTTTAATATAGCTTCAATTAGCTGAAGCATTGAAGTAATTCTTGTACCACCAACAATCAATATTATGCAATAAGGGGAAAAGGAAAAAGAGCTCAAACATGGATAATAAAATATGATATTTTACAAAGTTAATGAATTCACATCCATTATATTGAAATGGATACATTGAACAAAAAAGTGATTGGCAACAACAAATAACATTTTTGGGGGAGACTAGTGCAAGCCTTTCAAACATGCTTTTGGGAAAAGAATTAAAATTTGAGATTCTTCCTTTGTCTTTCTCAAATGCTTGTTTGTAAGTCTCTATTGGTTGTTAAACAAGAATAATTCATATGTTGAAGGATAGTTGAAAATTTTGTAGTCAATATTGAACATCAGATTCCATCATTGCCAGTGTGGACAAACTTACCATGCCAATGTGCTTCTTCATATTAGGAGTATATCTGAGTTTTTCAATGGGCCTGAAAGAAACAATGTCTTTCATATGAAAATTAAAGTATGGAATGTACTATGCTGATCTTGAATTATTGCAAATAACATACCCATTAACTTCAACAACATCACCATGTGTTAAAAAGAAATAAAGGCATGAATACCAAGAAAATGAAATAGAGCAAAGGAATCTAAATCTACACAGTTTACTTTCTTCCCAAACAAAACAAAATTTGTGAGGGACATATGTAAAAATATGCACATCATCTCAATGATTTCAATTTATAGACATTCATCACCAACAATGTAAGGGTTAAGAGGGCATCAATAAGTACTTGATAATGAATTGTAATATAGATAATTTGATTTATTTCAAGAGTTAATCATCTTCATGTACTTGATAATGAATGCATGTATTGTAAAAAATTAACTATGTATCATGATTAAGAACATATTTGGTAGCACAAGCTTATAGCTTATATAAAGCTATTTGACATGTAACTTTTGAAAGTTAGCAAAGTAGCTTAGTGTTGAGGACATGATTGTCAATAATTTTTTCACAACAATGCTGTCAAATTTTTCACCAAATGATCAGTTACATCAACATAATATTATGTGCCCTTTTTAAATTATTTACCAAATTTCAAGTCACAACTAATTTGTCTAAGAACTCTAATTCAATGAGAGAGCAACACAACTATAAGTTTGCAGCAATAATCTCAACTTTTAGCAAGCATGAAAGCTATAAACTATAATATCATGGTAATAAGCTATGATAAGAACAAATTTGCCAGCAAATTATAGAAAACTTTTTTGTAGTTTCTTAAGAATGAAATTATCATATAAAATACATACCCTCAAGGTCATGCAAAATGATATAAAAACTGAAAGCCAAACTGTGATTATGGGGACCTCCTGCTTGTTAACTTTATGCCACAATGACGATAATGGCATGGCCCCATCTCTTTAAGACGTTTTGTGGCACTTCCTGTAAGCAGACTATCAATCACGTCATCTCTAAGATAAAACAGCCTAAATCTCTGTTATCGAAGTCTTACTGCACTGTAAGAGCCGATCTCGAATACACCCACCACAATATGGCTACCAGTGCCAATTCTCGAAATTATCCACAATATGGCTACCCGTGCCAATTCTCTTCCCACAATACTGACTACCAGTGTCAGTTCTCGAAATCCCACTGTGGCTTCCTGTGCCAATTCTTAAGTGCCACGAAAAGAAAGGGGGAGAAGGTTGTTGGAAATGCGTCGGCGGAGTATTAGGGGGGAGAAAGAAAAGTTGAGAGGAAATGCCTTCAACTTGGTGCAAGTTAAAATGAAGGGAGAAAGCCTCTATTTATAACATGAGATTTTTTTCATGTTCCTCATTTCTCCAATGTGGGACTTGAGAGCTTTTTTTTCTTTTTCAAAACTCTTCTATGTGGGACTTGAGAGTTGTTTTTTAAAAACTCTTCTATGTGGGACTTGGGTGTTTTTTATATTTCACACCCAAGAATTTCCACTAATGGTTTTCAACAAACCATGTTCCAACACTTCTTCTCATCAATAAAAAACACTAAGAGTAGGTACAATTAGTTTACCTTGAATTGCTGGTAATTGAAGTCATGTCGCAAAAAAATGGCAACAACAACAATTACCAAGCAAATAATACGGTAAAAATATGCACACCATCTCGTTGATTTCCATTTATAGACATTCATCACCAACAATACCAAGGTTAAGAGGACATCAACAAGTATTCTAAAACACTTCATTTATTAGTCATACATGTGAAGAAGATCTTGCTCCTGACCTTGGCACAGTTTTAATGAAAACACCAACATCACCAAAAATAAGAAAAGGAAAAATACTTATAAAAACAATGAAGGTTCAAGCTTCAAGATATTCAAGACTTTTAGTCTAAGTCTAAATATGTACTTCTATCCTATACTCTTAATTATACAATAGTAGCAATGCTCAAACTATTTTTTAAAGAAAATTGAAATACTTAAAATAATTTTCAAAAATAGTGTGTAACATGTTACTTCATCTAAGTAACATGTTACAAGTGTGAGAAAAGAGTTATCCAACTTAAAACTAATCAGAGTAATTCATTACTATATTTGAGTAACAAATTACTAGTGTTATTGAAGTTGAGTAACTGATTACTCAACTTGCTATAATCGATTACTCTAATTCGAAAATAAGTGATTAGTGGATAGAACACTAGAGTAATCGATTACTCAATGCTGTAATCGATTACTGAGAGTTGTTGCATCAGTTTTTCAAATTCAAAGTGAATGAGTTTGAACCCAAAAGACATGTTTTCATTCCAATCATTTTCTACCCTTTCAAAGAGACATTTTGGCTAATTGGGAAGCCTATATAAAGGCATTGAAACTCACAATCACTACACACAACTTTCATACAACTCTCACATGATTCTGAAAAATTCTCTCACTATGTTTCTACACTTTTGCACTCAGTTCTTAAACTTTCAAAAGAGAATTTTTCTGAGTTACTTGAAGTAATTGTTTCAAAGTTTTACAAACCTATTGAGAATTATTACTAAGTATACTAAAGAGTTGATTGGATTGCAAGTTACATCAATTTCATACATGTAAAAGGCAATTCCACCATTATTGTACATTCTTCATTATTATTGCAGAATACTTTCTTTCATGGGGTGTGATAAGAAAGGGGATTAGAATCACTTGGAAAGGTGTTTTCCAAAAGTGAATAATGATTAAGGAGTGTGTAAGGTACATAGAAATCTCGGGGTGAGATATTGTAATTGCAACTCATAATCTTTAGTGAAAAAATCTCTTGTGCTGCAAGAGTACTGGACGTAGCTTTCGATGGACAAGAAGGTGAATCAGTATAAAAATCTTTATGTACTTTCTTCTCCCTTATCTCTTTGATTTTACTTATTAATTTTATGCCTATATTTTCAGCTGCACTTTAACTCTCGATTTTGTAGAAAAAGTGGCCATTATTTTCCTAAAGAAAGATATTGAAAAACTCACTTCTTCCCCATGTCAAAAATGTGTTGCTCTTGAAACTAAAGTTTCAACATTAAGTATTGAACTTAATAAACTCAACAAGAGCAGTCACAATTTAGGCAATATCATAAAAGTCCAAAGACATTCAACATACCGTAGAGGTCTTGGCTATGCAAATAGTCGTGTGGCTAAATATGAGAATGTCTTAGGAAAACCAATCGTGGGAAGCACTATAAAGTTTTCTAAAGAAAGTGTCCATATTAATCCTATTTTTAAAATAAAATCTTGGACACATAAAAATTTACCCACTTGTTCTTATTGTGATAAAATTGGTCACACATCTAACACCTGTCATATTAGAAAATATGGTGTGTCATCTGGCCTATACAACTGGATAGAAAAGGGTGCTAATCCCGCAGGACCCAAATCACATTGGGTACCTAGAAAATCTTTTTAATTTGTTTTGTAGGAAAATTTGTGAGCCGCCTGCAACTTACGGTACTTGGATAGTGGCTGCTCAAAACACATGATGGGCGATAGAAACAAGTTCTTTGTCCTCACTCCAAGGGACAAAGGCTATGTCACTTATGGTGATAACAACAAGGGAAAAATTCTTGGAGTTGGTAGGATTGGCAAGCCACCCTCAACAACCATAAAAGGTGTATTACATGTTGAAGGGCTCAAGCACAATCTTCTAAGCATAAGTCAATTATGCGACAAAGGCTTCCATGTGGCATTCTACCCAGATAAGTGCATCATTGAAAGTAAGAATTCTCAAAACTGTAAACTTTGTTGTTAAAAGGATAAATAATATATATATGATTGACATAGATTCATCTTTACCAGTAACATGTTTAGTTTCAAATGATAATCATGACGCATGGCTTTGACATAGGAGAATTGCTCATATACATATGGACCATTTGAATAAATTTATTAAGAAATTCTTAGTTGTTGGTTTACCTAAAATGAAATTTGTTAAAAACAAACTATCTAGTGTTTGTCAAATGGGTAAACAAACACAAAATTCTTTCAAACCTAAGCATATGGTTTCTTCCGATAGACCATTGCAATTACTACATATGGACTTGTTTGGCCCCTCAAGGACAAAAAGTTATGGTGGTAACTACTATGCTCTTGTCATAGTAGATGTTTTTTCGAGAAACACTTGGACACTCTACGTAGTTCATAAGAATTAGGCATTCAAAGCCTTTAGCGTTTATGCTAAAAGAGTCCAAAATGAAAAATCACTAAAAATCGCTACTATAAGAAGTGATCATGGAGGAGAATTTCAAAACTCATCTTTTGAAGAATTTTGTGATGATCTTAGCATCAATCACAATTTTTCTACTCCTAGAACACTACAACAAAATGGTGTTGTAGAGAGAAAGAATCGGTCCTTAGAAGAACTGGCTCGAACAATGTTGAATGAAACGAACCTCCCAAAATATTTTTGGGCTGATGCATTAAGTATTGCATGTTATGTTTCAAACCGAGTTCTTAAGAAAACCCCATATGAACTCTTTAAAGGTAAGAAACCAAACATTTCTCATTTGCATGTATTTGGTTGTAAATGTTTTGTTTTAAATAATGATAAGGATAACTTAGGCAAATTTGATACAAAAGTTCACGAATGGTAACCGATTACTCAATTATGTAACCGGTTACTTAGAGCTGTTGCAGGCCATGGAAGAATCCATTCATGCATCTTTTGATGAAACCAATCCTTATATAAAGGATGGGTTAACTCCTGATGAAGAGGAAGTGCCAAGTTCATCCTCAAATGAAATTTCTATTATTGAACCTACAACTGATACTGAGCATTTGAAAATAAATGATAACCTACCATCTCAAGAGGAGCATATTCATACAGATTTACCAAAAGAATGGAGAACTCATCGAGATCATCCGATTAATAACATTATTACTGAATTAAATACGGGTATCACTATCCGACAAATACTTGATAAAGCAAGTCTAAACATGGCTTTTGTCTCTCAAATAGAGTCCTCCAAAATTGATGAAGCAATCGATGATGAACACTGGATTCTTGCCATGCAAGAAGAATTAAACCAGTTTGAGAGAAATGAAGTTTGAGAATTTGTTCCTAGACCGAAAAACAGGCATGTTATTGGAACTCGGTGGGTATTTCGAAACAAATCTAATGAAAATGGTATTATTGTTAGAAATAAAGTTAGACTAGTAGCCCAAGGATACAATCAAGAAGAAGGTATAGATTTTAATGAAACCTTCGCTCCGGTTTCTAGAAGTGAAGCTATTAGACTAATACTTGGATATGCCTGCTCTTTGAATTTCCAGTTATATCAAATGGACATAAAAAGTGTTTTCCTCAACGACTACATTCAAGAATAAGTGTTTGTTGAACAACCTCCTAGTTTTGAAGATTACAAACATCCTTCTTATGTGTACAAATTAAATAAAGCTCTCTATGGCTTAAGGCAAGCTCCTCATGCATGGTATGATCGTCTAACTAAATTTCTACTTGAAAAAGGTTTCAACAAAGTAAAGGTCGACACCACACTCTTTATAAAAAGAATAAATCATCATACTCTACTTGTTCAAATTGATGTAGATGATATTATTTTTGGTTCTACTAATGAGGTTTTGTTTAGTGAATTTTGAAAAATGATGCTAGGAGAGTTTGAAATGTCCATGATGGGGAAGTTAAATTATTTCCTTGGACTTCAAATCAAAGAACTTGACAATGGTATTTTCGTAAGTCAATCCAAGTTTTGCAGAGACTTGCTTAAAATATTTGACATGGATGGGTGCAAGCTAATAACTACTCCTATGGGATCCGGTACTTACATTGATACGAATGAAGAAGGAAAACATTGAAATATCAAAGTATCGAGGTATGATTGGATCTCTTTTATATTTAACTGCCAGTAGACCTGATATCATGTTTAGTGTATGTCTGTGTGCATGCTATCAATCTAAACCAAAGGAATCACACTTAGTTTCCATTAAGAGAATGATGAAATATCTTAAGGGAACAGCTAACGTTGGGTTGTGGTATCCAAAAGGAAGTATATGTGATTTGGTTGGTTATTCGGATTCAGATTTTGCTGGGTGCAAATCTGAGAGGAAAAGTACAAGTTGTACTTGCCTAATTTTGGGAAATACTTTAGTCTCTTGGTCTTGCAAGAAACAAGCATGTGTTGCCCTAAGCACTGCTGAAGCTGAATATATAGTAGCATGTAGTTGTTGTGCCCAAGTCTTGTGGCTCAAACAACAATTATGAGATTATGGCTTAGACCTAGGGTGCATTCCTTTAAAATGTGACAATGCAAGTGCTATAAACCTCACAAAGAATCTTGTTATGCATTCTAGAACCAAACACATTGATATAAGGCATCACTTCCTTAGGGACCATGTCCAAAAGAAGGATGTGTCTGTAGAATTTGCTGATACTCACAACCAACTAGCAGATATATTCACTAAACCATTGGAATGCTTATATATGATTATATGTGTGCTTCATTATATCTATTTCATGCCTACCTGAACTTAAATGTGTTTATTTATGTTTAAAAATTTCAATTTTTGGGTTAAAAATCATTTTCTTAACTTAATTTTGCCTAAAAATAAGTTTTTTGGGTCAGTAATCAATTACACTGGAGAGTAACTGATTACATGGTTAATCAAAATGAATAACCGATTACTCTATGTTGTTGTTTGAAAATTTTAATATTTTTAAATTGAGTAACCGATTACTCTATGTTGTTGTTTGAAAATTTTAATATTTTTAAATTGAGTAACCGATTACTCTGTGTTGTTATATATGTATTTTTTCTTCATTTTTAAACCTTTTCAAACTCTTCTTCTTCCTCATTTCAATCCCTCTTCATGGCCACCTCTACCTCTCTCTAAAATCTTCGTTTTTTGATCCGTTTTGAAGTGATTCTTGTGTACTTTCATATCACATTTTCACTTCTAAACACTTCTAAACCATCATTTTCGTGTTTAGTGACCTAAATTAAAACCCCCCCAAATCTCCAAAACCCAAAACCCTAACTTTTTCAAAAAAACTCACTTCAATGGCTTCCTCATCTAGAACCAAGAAACAACGCATCAATGCTACTCAAAGGAACCAAGGAACTTCATCTTTGGAGTCCAACCCTCTTGACTTAACGAGGCTTCTAACAAATGATGAGCAACATAAAATCTTTGAGGAGCACTTTTATGGTCGCATCATCTTCACTCCTAAATACGGTAATCTCTGAAACTTTGAGTTTGAAGATTTTCTATTTCCTTATCTCTTGAGATAGCAAAATCTTTTCGATTTCTGTTGTAAATCAAATGAAATATATCCTGAACTGATTATACATTACTTTGGATTTGAAAACCATGAGTTCATTGTGCTGTAACATGCCTTATCAGGTGAGCATTGCAGGCTTCGGCCTTGTATGCGAATGGGAAAATTATGATCGAAAAGATTTTTATTATTCTCTGTGTAGAACTACTAACAAGGAAATAGAAATGCTTAAGCAACAGGGTTATGGTGAAACTGTTAAAAATAGAGATATCCTTTCTACTGAACATCTCAAACTAGAAGACTGTTTGCTTCATTATTTTCTAAGCTATGTCATCTTACCAAAATTTTCAAATCACTCTCAAATAAGTGACATAGAACTCCAATTGATGTATGCCATGAAATTTAATCTGAAAATCAATTGGACTTTGATGATAATGAGACAAATGTGGTATGTAAGAGGAACCCAAAGCCCTTTGCCATATGCAATCTTCATAACAAAAATCCTTGAGCATTTGTTTCTACTGCTGGAGAAACTAAGGTCCCTCTTAACCCTCGTGAAAGCCATATAGATGTGGATTTAATCCACAAAATGGGCTTCACATTTGATCTTCGTGAACGGACCTACAAGCATAAGAAAGATAGACCTCCTGCTCCTGAAGCATAACCTACCCCTGCTAATCCTTCTGAATCTTAACCTTCTGAGTTTTATGCTCAATCTTCCTCATCTGTTGTCATGCCTTCAAACCAGATGATTATGGATGAATTGATTTCTCTTCGAGGCTACATCACTAACCGAATGGATGCCTTTGATACTCAGAATCAACAAATCCATTTTGAACTTCATTGTTTGTCTTCTTAGCATGGACATTGATGAAGACAGTTCTGAGCCTGAATCTTAGATTTTATCTATTGTTAAGATTTTTTGATTGTAATTTCTCATGGTTTTGAACAAATTTCTATTATGTTGTTTGTATTGTTGTTTGCATTGTTAATGCTTGAACATCTTTGTACCCTTATGATATGCATTGTGATGTTTATGTTATATCTTCTTGTTACCTTTATGCTTGTCATATACATATTGTATGCTATATATATATTATGCTGGAAAACTCTTGGCTTTTCTATTTTTTGATGAAGTCAAAATGGGGAGAAAAGTTGGGAGAATGTATTCTCTGTTTAAAACATTTCAGGCACATAACTCCAAATGAAAGGGGAGCATACTCAAGACAAGTCAAGAATATCACAAAGTATGTTGCTCTCAAAAAATTACACTGTCAAGAAGATATTGGTTTGTCATCATCAAAAAGGGGAGATTGTGAAGAACATCTTGCTCCTGACCTTGGCACGGTTTTGATGAAGACACCAACATCACCAAAAAGAAGAAAAGGAAGAATACTTATAAAGACAATGAAGATTCAAGCTTCAAGATATTCAATACTTGTAGTCTAATTCTAAATATTTACTTCTATCCTATACTCTTAATTATACAATAGTAGTAATGCTCAAACTATTTTTTTAAAGAAAATTGAAATACTTTAAAATACTTAAAACAATTTTAAAAAATAGCGTGTAACATGTTACTTCATCTAAGTAACAGGTTACAAGTGTGAGAAAAGAGTTATCCAACTTAAATCTGATCAGAGTGATCCATTATTGTATTTGAGTAACATATTACTAGTGTTATTAAAGTTGAGTAACAGATTACTCAACTTGCTGTAATCGATCACTCTAATTCGAAAATAAATGATTAGTGGATAGAACACTTGAGTAATCGATTTCTCAATGTTGTAATCGATTACTGAGAGTTGTTGCATCAATTTCTACCCTTTCAAAGAGACATTTTGGCTGATTGGGAAGTCTATATAAATGCATTGAAACTCATAATCACTACACACAACTTTCATACAACTCTCATACGATTCTGAAAAATCTCCTCACTATTTTTCTGACTTTTACACTCAGTTCTTAAATTTTCAAAAGAGAATTTTTCAGAGTTACTTGAAGTAATTGTTTCAAAGTTTTACAAACCTATTGAGAATTATTACTAAGTATATTAAAGAGTTGTTTGGATTGCAAGTTACATCACTTTCATACTTGTAAAAGGTAATTCCGCCATTGTTGTGCATTCTTCATTATTATTGCAGAATACTTTCTTTCACAGGGTGTGATAAGAAAGGGGATTAGAATCACTTGGAAAGATGGTTTCCAAAAGTGAATAAGGATTAAGGAGTGTGTAAGGTAGATAGAAATCTCGGGGTGAAATATTGTAATTGCAACTCATAATCTTTAGTGGAAAAATCTCTTGTGCTGTAAGAGTACTAGACGTAGCCTTCGGTGGACAAGAAGGTGAACCAGTATAAAAATCCTTGTGTACCCTCTTCTCCCTTATCTCTTTGATTTTACTTATTAATTTTCTGCATATATATTCCGCTGCACTTTAACTCTTGATTTTGCGGAAAAAGTGGCCATTATTTTAAGTCAATTAATTCACCCCCTCTTAGTTGCAATCTCAGTCTTACAATACTAAGTTTAAAAAAAGTGAAACCTACAATCTAATATCTATGATTCTATTAATTAAGTAGCCACTAGTATATGTTGTATTTATGACTGTCTATCTCTTTGAGTCTGGTCTTGATCATCTACTAGAAAGAAGTATGCAACTAGCCCCTCATAATATCATGTAATCGATAAAGTCTATAAGTTTAAAAGGCAAGTTTTGTTTCCGATACGTATGAAGCAGGTGCATCTTATACTATTCTTTTCTCTTATGGTTATGTAATATAAGGTTCATCAAGGTGCATCTAGACAGTCCTTTAAGTTTTTAGATCATGTACATTTTTCTTGGATGTTGTTTTATGATAATACTTTGTTTCAAGGTTGTTTTGGTTTTGTCTCTCAACATTCCCGATAAGTTACTAATAAAGTGGAGATCTTTTTCACTTTAATCTTAATTTTGGGATAACGATGGTTAAATCTTTACGTTTCTTTTAGCCTGAAGAGGGTGCTAGTATAGAGAAATATTTTTATATTATGTAAACATGTTGTCTCAATAGGAAAACTGTTAGGTATCAGTGACAGAATACACCTAGAAGGGGGCAGAATAGGCGTCGCGGTTCCCACTTACCGCTAGTTGCACCAAAGCCATATTCTGGAAAATTACCTAGTTAATCGATTAAAGCTATGACTTAATCGACTAAGTCACGCAAAATTAGCAGTTGTTGAATGACTCAATTACACAGTCAATTACAAATTATACAAAAATGATATAGCAGATATATTTGAACACAAATGATCTTTATTTGGCACTAATACTATATTCAAAATATAAGCTACAATAGGCAATTAAAAGCTGCTAAAAACAGTAAGGAGATAATGGAAAGAAACAGTCTGCAACAAGGTTTTTATATTGGTTCGTTTTGCGGTCCACTGCAAAACTACATCCAGTCCTCCCCTCTGACCCGGGAGATTTTCTTCACTAAAATTAAAACCAGTGTGTCTTACATAGACACTTCCAATTATAAGACCTTGAACGCTATCTTCTTGAGTTCTCAAAACCACTACCTTGGTTTGACCTTACCCAATCGCCTAGGAAAACTTTTCCTACGATCCAGCCCCAGCCAAGAGTATGCTCTAAACTCAAGACCTCCAAGTCTTGGTGAAGACTCTCTGATCTCTTTGGTGTTACGACATCAAGAGACGACTTTTCTTGTTACACAAACAACACAAAAAACAGAGTAATGTGAAGCACTAAAATAACTCAAATATTACAAGAAAGGACAAGCTATAAACCTATACAAATCTGACAATTATTATGAACATGTATAAGATCAGAATCATGAAGAACATGTAATTTCTATCCTTAAGAAATCTCTAAACAATAATGAAAGAATCATGCAAGAACAAGATAGGATGCAAGAACAATATAGGATCATTCATTGCATATTTGATAATATGCAATGAATGACATGTTAATCCCTAAGCATAATACTATCTCACTCTAATCTCACATGAAATTCTCTCTGCCTATATGACATGCATTGACCATGAAAATACGCAACTTAGCAATTATAATATGAGTGTATGAATTTATTAAATCGTATATGAAATCTGTTGAAAATACAGTTTATATAGAAAAGTTGTTTTCACCCAGTTAATTGGTTATGTTGCTAGATAATCGATTAACAAGCTGTTAGAGAGTAACTGAAATCTGTTTTTCAGTTATCTGTTGACACTGTTAAAAACTATTTTCACTTTAATCGATTAAAGCTTTACTTAATCGATTAACTGGCATATTTTCAGTTAAGATGTTAATTGGTAAACTACATATATGTTATGCTTATCAACTATACATGTTTTGCCTTTTATGGTATGCCTAAAATGCACAAATAACATGTATGATTAATGCATGAACATATAATAAACTAGATGGCATGTCACATGTAAATGATATGATGGTTTTTAGACTTTGTGAGATTTACATCTAGGTTTACCTAACCTACACTCAATAACTAAGACACATCACTAAGTCATTTGTCTTCATCAAAACATAGGCAAGCTTAAGTGCTCTCTTGACACATTGCACTTTCAAAAACTTACGAGTGTATGACATATTTTGGGTTTCCTTCAACATATTGTCCCAATAGAGCCATGTGTTTATACATGTGAGTGAAAGAACATTTTAATTTTGATGGATAACAATTTCAAAAACCATATGAACTATCAAAAATCTATCACACTTTGTTACAATGCAAGAAGCTACATCCAAACCCAACTTAGTCTGATCAAATGAAAACCTGGCACACAAAGGAGAAAGACAAAGTTAATGAAATACAAGACTCAACCTACACATAAATTAAAGTCATTATGAGAATGATTGGGTCACAAGCATTTATGTTGGATTCACAAAGATTTAGAGTAGTCAGACAGAGGAAGAAAACTCAGTCATATCACAAACCTACACAATACACATACAACACAAGCCTTGAGTTGTCTGGCCTTCGGGTCGGTGTCGGTTCTATAGCAGAGAATGGAATAGAAACTATCAAGTTGACCCATCGTTGAGCCTCATGGTTGAATCGGTCCCAACACCAAAAAAGGATAGAATTTCCTTATGTTTCGATAGCCATTGTAAACCACCGCGAAGAGGGACCTTTAGGCTCGTCGGAAACGGTACTCATACATAAAAGAGCCAAAAGAAAAAATAGAAGGCCATACCTATACGAATCGATGAAGTAGTTCGGGTTCTCATTTGACTCACCCCTCGAAGAGAATGGTTCTTTTCGATTTCTCCATTCCACCACGAGTAGGAAGGTTTCTGTCGCTAGTCATTCCACCATGGTCTTCTCCATTCCACAGGAGAGGATGAGAATGGAGAAGATGACTTCATAGCCATGTCTCACGACAATAAGAGATGGAGAAGACCAATGCAAATTGGAGCCTTGTGCGACACCCACCATTAAGGTAACTAGAGTGAGCTTCTCGGAATTGTGCTGATTATGGAGGAAAAGGAGAAGATAGTGGAATAAGGGATTTAGGTTTTGACTATTACTTTATTATGCATGAGAATGAGAAGAAGGATATGCATTTTTTTATTTAGGTCGGAGGCAGTGAAGAATACGAAGAAGGATTTAGGTTTTCGTATGAGAATGAGATAAACAATTTTTTGGGCTTAAGAGATAGAGAGGGTTTTTGTGTGATGGGAAAGTAATGGATATGCAGTTTTTTAAATTAATAGTGGAGGTTGAAAACCTCCATAAATTAAATAAAAACCTTCACCATATATTTAGTTAATTATTCGGTCCGCTTTATTTGATTTATCTATGGAGATTTGAATAACCTCCACAAAATGCAAAATTTGGTGTAGTGTCAATGTAGTTCTTTCACGAATAGAAACTTGTCGTCCAAAATCTAATTCAGAATCTTTAAATATTCTCATCTAACTTTTCAATTTAGTATTCAAATCCGGATCTCCATAAGAACACCTTTTAATGGCATCCAATAGGCCAGATATTATGGACTTATGTTTTTCAAGTTCTACGAAAATAAATCGACAACAAGATTTAACCAATAACCCGCAACATGGAGATTCTTGTGAAGCTGAGAATCCCAATGACTATCTATGATGTTCAAGTAATGCTCCACTTTCTTCTTATTTCTTTGTAACTTTTCCCCCATCTCTTCTCCAGCTTTATAAAAAGCTTGGTAAAGAAAAGTCATGGTAGATTTATCTTCACTATCAACAAGACGTAACAAACAAACTAGCGGCTCAGTTAGTTTCACAATATCAACACATTTCTTCTAAAAAACAGAATCTAGGACTTGCTCCATAAATCTCTTTGTCTAGGCTTCTTTGGCGTAGGCTGAGGTTGCCCATTTCTTAGATGTTATCATGGCTCTTAGTGCATCTTTTTGTGTCAAAATACTCTCCAATGTAATAAAATTAGTGGCAAAGCGAGTTAGGGTCGGACGGAGAATTTCTCTACCACCTGTATGCTTTCTCATCAAATACAATGCATAGCAATGATTATAAATGTATTTGGTAATATTAAAAGCTTGTGATACATTCTCTATAACTTCTTCTAGTTTCCCTATGTCTTGCAACATCGATTTAACACAATGGGCAATACAAGGATACCAATATAACTTCAGAAACTCAACATCCAATAACATGTCAGCTCCAAAAAAATTTACAGCATTATCTGTAACTACATGAACAATATTTTCAGGGCCAACAAATAATATTATTTCCTTGAAAAGCATATAAAGCAAATATGCGATTAGCGGAGTTAGTAGCAGCGAAATAGGTTATGCAGAAAAATATCAAAAAAATATAAAGAGATAAGGAAGAAGAGAGTGCTTAGAGACTTTTATATGGTTCACCTTCTTATCCACCGAAGGTTACGTCCAGTACTCTTGCAACACAAGAGATTTTTTCACTAGCTATTAAGAGTAGCAATTACAATTTCTCACCCCGAAATTTCCTTGTACCCTACTCACTCTCTAATACCTATATCACTCTTTGGAAAACACCCTTTCCAAATGACTCTATCCTCTTTCTTATCACACCCTTGTGAAAGAAAGTAATTCAACAATTTGAATGAAGAAAAATTTAACTATGGCAAAGATTGTCTTTACAAGATTTGAAACTATGAACTCTTGCAATCTAATAACCATTTATACACACTTAATAATAATGCTCAGAAAGTTTGAATATCTTTGAAAAACTATACTTGAAGCATATTCAGAAAATTATCTGAAAGTTAAGAACAAGTTGCATAAAGTGCAGAACAAGTATTTCATAAAATTTTAGATTGTGTATATGAGTTGCTCTTGTGAGTTTGAGTTCAATGTCTTTAAATAGGCTTTCCAATTAGCCATAACACCTCTATTAAAATGTAGGAATTGATTGGAATGAAACCATTTCATTCGGAGTGAAAGCTTGTGCATTTTGAATCTGAAAACTGGTGCAACAACTCTCAATAATCGTTTATAATATTGATGTAATCGATTACCCAAACATTATGTTCAACTGAGTAATTGATTATCACACAGTGTAATCGATTACCCAAAGGTTGTAATTGATTACCCAAACAATATGTCCACTGAATAACTGATTATCATACAATGTAATCGATTACTCACAAGATGTAATTGATTACCCAAGTATTATGTTCAACTGAATACCCGATTACTGCAATGTGTAATCGATTACTCAAATGAGTGTAATCGATTACCCTATTAAATTTTTGTTGGGTAACTCGATTCTCACTCATGTAACATGTTACTTAGTTCGGGTAACCTGTTACTTAGTCACAGTAACCTATTACTTAGATCCAATAACCTGTCACACAATATTTTGGAAATTATTTTCATTTATACTTGTAGTTTTCAATTTGCTCTTAAAATACTTTTGAGTATTACTACTATTTATATATAATAGAGTATAAGGATAGAAGTACCTAAAGACTTAGATTCCAATTCCTTGAAGCTTTATCTTCATTGTCTTTAAAATTATTCTTCCTTTTATTCTTTATGTGATGTTGGTGTCTTCATCAAAATCGTATCAAGGTCAGGAGCAAGATCTTCTTCACATAATATTTAGTAGAAATGCTCAACTAATCAAAACCATTTTTTTACAAAGAATTGGATATGTCTAAAATACAAAGTCAAATTGCTAAGTAATGAGTTACTTGATCTAACTAACGGGTTACCAAAAATAGGTAACAGGTCAATTGAACAGTGAGGCAGTTGGTAACTGGTTATTGGAACTACGTAACAGGTTATTGGAACTGCATAACAGGTTACCTGACTGAGAAAACAATTACAAAAAAAAACTGACTGATGTAACCGATTAATTCATTGTGTTAATCGATTACCACCTTGGACAAAACATTTGGGTAATTGATTAATACTTCGTGATAATCGATTACATAGAGCTTTTGAAACCATATTTTCAAATTCAAATGAACATCTTTTATCCAAAGTGAATAGGTTTCATTCCAATCGTATATCCTCTTCATGGAAGGTTATCATGCTGATTGGAAGCCTATTTAAAGGGATTAAGACATACAAATTAAAGAAGACACCAAAACCACACGAAATACACAATTTCTTACAATCACTCAAAAACTTTCAAACACTTAGTAAACAATTTTCTGCACATTTTTCTTAAGCAAATTTTGTTTCTAAACTTTCATATTTTCTGAAGTTGCTTGATAAAGTGCAAAGTGTTCTAAACTTTTAAAACGATTAAGAATATTGTATACTAAGTATTTATATTGTGAGATCAAGGATTTCAAGTTATAGAATTGTCAAAACTTGTAAAGGAAATCCAAAGCCATTGCAGAATTCTTCATCTTGGTTGTAAAATTTTCATCACAAGGGTGTGTTAAGAAGATGAAAGAATTTCACTTCAAAAGGAAATTTTCAAGGGTAGATAAGTTGTGAGTGAATAAGGTACAAAAATATCGGGAAGAGAAATTGTAATTACAACTCAAATTATCTAGTGGAAAAAGCTCTTGCGTGGCAAAAGTACTGGATGTAATCTTCGGTGGACAAGAAGGCGAACCAGTATAAAAAAAATTTGTGTACTCTTATTCTACTTATTCTTATCATTTACTTTTGCTTTACTTGGTTGAATTCTACATAAACAATCCGCTACACATAAACTTTGATAACATAGCAGAAAAATCAATCATATTCTCCGAACAACTAATTCACATCCCCCCTTAGTTGGAATCTTAAACTTACAATTGGTAGTAGAGCTTATTTTGAGTAATTTATTCTCAAGTTTGATCATGTATCTAAGATGGCCTCAAGATCATTTTTGTGAGAAAGTTCAAACATCAATCGCCCTCTAAGCTTTGTTGGAGAATGCTATGACTTCTGGAAAATCAAGATGAGAATCTTTATAGAATCTCAAGACCTGGATATTTGGAACACGATTGAGGAAGGACCTTATGAACCCTTCACCGTTGTCAATGGTAAAAGGGAAGTAAAGCCAAAATCCATGTGGAATGATGAAGATAAAAAGAAAGTGCAATACAATCTCAAAGCAAAGAACATAATCACTTCGTCAACACTTGGAATTAACGAGATCTTCAGAGTGTGAAACTGCAAATCTACCAAAGAATGTGGGACACTCTAGAGACTATACACGAAGGAACTGAGGAGGTCAAAAGGTCGAGACTCAATACTCTCTCCCAAGAATACGAAATATTTCGTATGAAGCCTGGAGAGAACATACTTGATCTTCTTACAAATCATCTAATTGCACTTGGAAAAGTATTGTCAAATAGTGACTTGAACTTGAAAGTTCTAAGATCACTCTCAAGACAATGACAACCCAAAGAGACAACCATTTTAGAAAAAAAGAAGCTTATCTAAGATGTCATTGGTTGCACTATTTGGAAAGTTGCAAGAGCATGATTTGAAATTGACCCAACTTGAACAACATGAAAAGCAAGAAAATAAGAGAAAAAATATCTCTCTAAAAGCTAAAGAAAAGGCATATGAATACTCAGAAGATGAATAAAAAAAGAGAAAAGAGAAGACATGAGCATGCTGGTGAAAAAGTTCAACAAATTTCTAAAAAGGAATCAAAGTGGTAAGATTGGACAACCAAGGAGATCATCAAAAGTAATGAAGTTTCCACTTCAAATATTTTGAATATGGAAAACCTATTCACATAAAGATGGATTGTCCTAATTTAAAGAAGAGTCCCTTCAAGGCAAAATTTAAAAAAAAGTTCGGTGGACGGACTTATATTGCATGAGAAGATAATGACTCAAGTTCCACTTTAGAACTAGGAAACGAAGAGTAGACTCATCTCTCTCTCTCATGGTGTCTCATCATTCTGATAATGATGAAATAAGTGGAAAAAAACTTTTAAATAACTCATATTTTTTCTGATCTACAAAATGCTTTCAATGAAGTGTAAACTCACTAAAATTTGTTTCAAACAAAAAACTGAAATTGAGCATTTCGCAATAAACCTTCTTCATCTTGTCCAAATTATATTACTCTTGAAAGTTAAATTTTCACTTTGAGTCTTCAACTCAAAAATCTTAATAAGAGTAGTATAAAGTTGGATGACATGCTGAAAACACAAAGACACTCCACTAACCATAGAGGTCTCGGTTTCTCCAAACCTTCTTCACTTAAGAAAAATGAGGTGGCTAATAAAATTATCTTTCAAAAGCAAAGTATTCATACTCATCCTATTGCTAAAACTAAATCAATGATGCAAATGTAGCAACCCAATTGTACTTATTGTCTAAATCACAGACATACCTATAATTCTTGCAAAATTAGAAAATATGGTATTCCCTTATGACATTTTAAATGGGCAGAGAAAGGTAGTAACCATGTAGGACCCAAACATAATTGGGTACCTAATATTACTTAAATTGTTTTGTATGAGTATTTGGGAGCCGCCATCAACTTATGGTATTTGGAGAGCGGCTGCTCAAAACATATGACGAACGATAAATAAAAGTTATTTGTCCTTACTCAAGGGACAAAGACTATGTCATATATGATGATAATAACAAAGGAAATATCATTGAAGTTGGTAGAGTCGGGAAGCCACCTTCTACTACAATAGAAGGAGTTCTATATGTTGAGGGACTCAAGCACAACCTACTCAGTATAAATCAATTTTGTGACAAAGGATTCCATGTGACTTTCTACCCCAACAAATGCATCATTGATAGTAAGGTATCTGAAAACTCTAAACTTGTTGGTATGAGAATAAACAATATCTACATAATTGCTTTAAATGATTCTTCTCTTCCTATAAAATGTTTAGCTATTAATGAACACGATGCATGACTATAACATATGAGAATTGCTCACATTCATATGGATTATTTAAGTAAACTAGTAATGAAAGATCTGGTTGTTTGTGTGAACACCCAATTTTATCCGATCTGTCTATGAAATAAAAAATACAAAGATTTTAAAACACACGTAAAAAGTTGGAAAAACAGATTTTTTAGACGTCTCGAAACTATTTTATCATCCTTCTGTATTCGTTTCTTAACCAACAATTAGAATAAATATTGAGGCATATGAAGTTGGTTTTAATCATTTCATTTATAACAAATTAAAATTTTGTACTGTTACTTTTGTAAATTCAGGTTTTATTGCATCCATTGCAAAAGAAATTAAAAAAGGGGAATGAACGGTGAAAGAAAAGTGTACCGTAGAATAGTAAAGGGAATGTGATCATCAGATGTTTTGTATTGTGAGATTTCCAATTTTCAAAACCTCCAATTTACTTCAAGGGGTGTTTGTGAAGAAAGGTAGGCGGGTACCTAAGCAATATAATTTTTACTCATATTTTTATGACAAAAATGTGATTTCATGGTAAATAAATGGATAAAAATGTCATTATATATGCATTTCGTGTGTTATTATGTAGCACTTGCCTCTCCATTAAGATAGTGTAGATATTCACATTATCTCTTTCTTCAAGAGAGCATGAGAGTACCATGCTAACTTGAGGAGACTTGTGTTTCTTAATTTCATGCCTGAACCCATAAAAAACATTATTCTTGCCATTGAATCCATTGCCTAAGATTGTGTTAAATCATGGGAAGCTAGACTGTACGAGATAACCACTTTCCTTGAAATGATGACGCTTTATGTGCAAGCTAGACTGTACAAGCTTTGAAAGTAGAAGTTGACAAGTTTCTCACGGGAATAGGAGAAAGAAGTGAAGCATATTCTTAAGATGGCTAGACGTGCATCAGTAAGACCATTTTCTCCATATGATTGGGCACCCTTAATCCTTCCAATTCAGATCCTCAGAGTCGAGCAGTTTGTTATTTTTAAGTGAACCAAGAGGTATGAACTCATACTCTTGTTTCTTATAATAACTTGTTGCTGGGATTTCTATCCTTCACATCTTGAAATATAAGTTTAAATACCTAGGACCTTGGTTGAATTGGAAATAATATATATATATATATATATATATATATATATATATTATTAATGAAAATTAATCATGCCTAGATCAAGCTTAAAAGAACAAAAGCATGTTGACCTGTTATTGATTTGATGATATTTTGCTGCTATGGCTTCTTGAAGTAATGGTTATAATTTCATGTGTGGGCTATAATTACTCATGGTTTCACTTTCTTATGTGTGTATAAATGTTTAACATATTCCAAATTTTGTTCATAATATGACGTTGCGCCTTTATGTTATATGGTTTTGGAACTTCATGGTTATTGTATTCTTATGAGACAACCCCATTGAACCTACATATATATTTTAATGCATCATGCTTTTTTGTAACTTTCTTCATTCTTACAGAATATGCAAAAATACAATTTAATTACAAAATATTTTTCTCATCTAATTTTACGAAATTTTTATAGTAAGGTCATGGTTTGAGTTGTCTCGAACCTTTGTGAAATTGGGAAAAAAGTCTACGACCAACACCGTCTCCAACCTATTAATTTCATATATACAACTAATTCAAAACTATCATATCACTTAATTATAAATTGAATTTTATAGTAATGTAATGAATTTTCGGACTCATAAATCAAAAGATAAAGTTTCAACTATTCAAAAAAGTCATGTGAGATTTGATGCAGTGAGAACATTAGCTTCTACTGCTTCATCTATCTAGCAAACGATAAAATTTTAATCATCTTTTAAAAAAATGATATTTCAATTACCTTCAAAAAATTTGATGTGAGATTTGATGCGGTGTGAACATTAGCTTCTGTTGTTTCATCTATCTCGCAAATGATAAATTTTTATCATATTTTAAAAAATGATAGTTCAATTACCTTTAAAAACTTCATTTGAAATTTGATGTGGTGCACACATTAGCTTATACTGCTTCATCTATCTCGTAAATAATCAAGTTTTAATTATCTTTTAAAAAATAATATTTCAATTACTTATAAAAAATCAATTTAAGATTTGGCGTGGTGCAAATATTAGTTTCTACTACTTCACCTATCTTAGAAACGATAAAATTCAAATTATATTTCGACCAACCAATTCTCGAACCAGAACTACGTAGTCTTGATTTCCCTATTACACCTAGAGATACGTAGGATCAAAATGAACTCTTGTCAGACATAAATATAAAAAATAAAATATATTGTTGTAATAATTAATTTGTAAATAAATAAGTTTAAGGGTATAAAAGTTCATGTTATTAGTGAGGGTACTGTTTTAATACGGGAAGACGGGGTGCTAATACTTTCCCCGATTCGTAATCGACTCCCGAACTCATAACTCAAGTTTAAAAGACCATTTTATCCTAATTGGGCTTAAAAGAGAATTTTCTACATTTTAACCGCAAAAAACGTAGTGGTGACTCCAAATCATTCGGGAGAGGTAGAAATTGAGTTTGTCTCTCCATATGCCATAGAGCCGGTATTCCAACCAAAAATCGGGTCGCGATAGATGGTTTACCCAACATGAAGTTTTTTAAAGACACACTATGTAATGCTTGTCAAAAGAGTAAACAAACAAAGACATTTCATGCCTTTAACAAATATGCTAAAAGAGTACAAAATGAAAAATCCTTGAAAATAATTGTTATTCAAAGTGATCATGAGGAAAATTTCAAAATGCTTCTTTTGAGGAATTTTGTGATGATAACTGTATCACTCACAATTTCTCTGCTCCTAGAACACCACAACAAAATGGTGTTCTAAAGAGAAAGAATAGGTCATTGGAGGAACTAGGATGTACGATGTTGAATGAAACTATTCTACCAAAATATTTTTGGGCAGATGCAGTAAGTACAGCTTGCTATGTTTCCAACCGAGTCTTAGTAAGACCTATTTTTAAGAAAAACCCTACAAATTCTTCGAAGGTAGACAACCAAATATTTCCCACTTGCATGTGTTCGGCTGCAAATGTAATGTGCTAAATAATGGTAAGGAAAACTTGGGAAAGTTTAATGCTAAAACCTATGAATGAATTTTCCTTGGCTACTCTCTTACAAGCAAAGCTTTTCGAATTTTTAACAAGAGAATTATAGCCTTGGAAGAATCTATTGACATGACTTTTGATGAAACTAATCCAACCTTGGAAGAAAAATCAATGGTTGATGATGATGATTTTCCTAGTCCATCCTTGGAAGAATCTATTAATGACATGACAACCAACATAGAGCATCTGAAAATAGATGACAATATACCTTCACACGAAGAGCATATTCATTCTGATTTACCAAAAGAATAGAGAATTCATCGATATCATCTTGTGATATAAGTAAGGTAGTCTCTACTCGCCTGAAACTGAATGATGCTTGTCTAAACATGGCTTTTGTTTCTCAAGTTGAACCATCCAAAATTGATGATGCAATCGAGGATGAACATTGGATTCTTGCTATGCAAGAAGAGCTTAACCAATTTGAGAGAAACAAAGTTTGAGAACTTGTTCCTAGACCTAAAGAAAGACATGATATATAAATTCGTTGGGTCTTCCGGAACAAATCATATGAAAATGGCATTATTATAAGAAATAAATCAAGGGATACAACCATGAAGAAGGTATCGACTTTGATGAAACATTCGATCATGTTGCTAGACTTGAAACTATTAGGATATTGCTTGCATATGCATGTTCTTTAGATTTCTAGTTATACCAAATGGATGTAAAGAGTGCATTTCTGAATGGTTATATACAAGAAGAGGTGTATGTCGAACAACCTCCTGGGTTTGAAGACTACAAACATCCCTCTCATGTCTATAAACTTAAGAAAGCCATCTATGGCATAAAGCAAGCTCCATACGCATGGTATGATCGTCTAACAAACTTTTTAACTGATAAATGTTTTACTAAAGGAAAGGTCGACACTACCTTATTTATTAAGAAAATAGATCATAATACTTTACTTGTCCAAATCTATGTCGATGATATTATTTTTGGTTCTACTAACGACCTTCTGTCTAGTGAATTTGGTAAGATGATGCAAGGGGAGTTTGAGATGTCCATGATGAGAAAGTTGAACTAATTTCTTGGACTACATATCAAACAACACAAGGATAGTATATTTGTGTGTCAGTCTAAATACTGCAGGGATCTACTGAAATGTTTCAAAATGGATGACTACAAACCTATCGCCACTCCCATGGGTTCTAGAATATACATTGATGCTGATGAGACTGGAAAATGTGTTGACATCACTAAGTATCAAGGTATGATTGGTTCCCTTCTTTATCCTACTGCAAGTAGACCTGATATTATGTTTAGTGTCTGTTTGTGTGCACATTATCAGTCAAAACCCAAAGAGTCGCGTCTTAATATTGTGAAGAGGATACTAAAATATCTTAAAGGCACACTTGATGTAGGATTATGGTATCCTAAAGGAAGCATGTGTAATCTGGTGGGATATTTGGATTTAGACTTTGCTGGATGCAAATCTGAGAGGAAAAGTACAAGTGGTACTTGTCATATCCTTGGAAATTCCCTAGTCTCTTGGTCCTATAAGAAATAAGTTTGCGTCGCTCTAAGTACTACTGAAGCAGAATACATAGTTGTAGGAAGTTGTTGTGCCCAAATATTATGGCTCAAGCAACAATTGTAGGATTACGGATTAAACCTAGGATGCATTCCCCGAAGATGTGATAACACTAGTTCTATAAACCTCAGAAATAATCCAATTATGCATTCCCGGACCAAACATATAGATATAAGGCATCACTTCCTTAGGGACCATGTCCAAAAGAAAGATGTTCTCTTAGAATTTGTTGATACACATGAACAACTAGCATACATCTTTACAAAACCTTTGGCTAAAGAACTTTTCTATAAACTTAGATGAGAACTAGGCATACTTGATGAAGCATATTTATCTTAACATGTTGATATATATTATATGTGCTTCATTATATGTATTTTATGCCTACTTGTACTTCAACATGCTTGTTAATGCTTAAATTTTATTATTTTGGGGTATGTACTCTGTTACCATGGAAGGGTAATTGATTATAGGGCATCATTGGCAAAAATTATTAAAAATCCAGCCAATGTAATCAATTATAAGATGAATTAATCGATTAAATGCCCAAACAATAAGTTTGAGTAATCGATTACTCAATCGTGGTAATCAGATACACTCTACACTATTTAAGGCAAAAATCAGATTTTGGAACTTCATTTTCTTCCTTTTCCCTCCTTCCAATCGTGGTAACCCCTCACAAATTCGAAAAACTTCTTTCATCAACCATTTTTCTTGATTTTTGTGGCATTTCATACTACATTTTCACTTCTTAACACATTCCTACCATCATTTTTGTGTTTAGAGTCAAAATCAAAAACCCCCAAATCTCAAACCATTCAAAACCTATGTCTTTCAAAACTCAACAACATGGCATCATCCTCTAGATCCAAGAAGCAAAGAACCAATGTGACTCAAGGAAGGCAACAAAACCCGGATGAAGTCAACACATTGGATTTGTCACGTCTTTTCTCAAACGAGGATCAACACAAAACCTTCAAAGAGCACTTCATGCAACAACCAATTTTTCATTCGAAGTATGGTATGTTAAGTTACTTTTAGGATAACAATTTCATTTTCCCAACCCATTTTGAACAACAAAAACTCTCTGAATTTTGTGAAATGGATTGTTCAACTATCCGGAACTTCTACGGGTATTTTACTGCAATATGAGTTTTAAGAAAAATAAAATCTTTTCATATATCAAAGGAAAAGAGATGGAATAGACTTCAAAACTGAGTTCACTTTGCGGTAATATACCATATATATAAGTTCAATATGCCAACAAAGAGGGGGTGAATTAGTTGTTGGGAGAATATGGCTGATTTTTCTACTATGATATCAAAGTGTAAGTGCAGCGGATTATTTATACAGAATTCAACCAAGAAAAGTAAAAAGATAAATGACAAGAATAAGTTAGAAGAAGAGTACACAAAGAGTTTTTATACTGGTTCACCTTCTTGCCCACCAAAGGTTACATCCAATACTTTTGCCACATAAGAGATTTTTCCACTAGATAATTTGAGTTGGAATTACAATTTCTCTCCTCGATACTTTTGTACCTTACACACTCACAACTTATCTACCCTTGAAAATTCCATTTTCAAGTGAACTCTTTTGCCTTCTCAACACACCCTTGTGATGAAAAGTTTACAACCAAGATGAAGAATTTTACAATGGCTTTGGATTACAAGTTTTGAACAAATTATATAACTTGCAATCCTGGATCTCACAATATAAATACTTAGTAAACAATGCTCTTAATATTTTAAAAGCTTGGACCACTTTGCACTTTATCAAGCAACTTCAGAAAGTATGAAAGTTTAGAAACAAAGTTGCTTAAGAAAAATGGGCATAAAATTTGTTCATTGAGTGTTTGAAAGTTTTGTGTGATTGTAAGTAATTGTGTATTTTGTATGTTATGGTGTGTTTTGAACTTGGATGTCTCAATGCCTTTAAATAGGCTTCCAATCAGCCATGATAACCTTCCATGAAGAGGAGACACAATTGGAATGAAACCTATTCACTTTGGATGAAAGTTGTTCATTTGAATTTGAAAGCTAATCGGTTATTACATTGAATTAATCGGTTAGATCAATCAGTTTTGCTTTGTAACTGTTTTCTCAGTCAGGTAATTTGTTACACAGTTCCAGTAACCTGTTACCAACTGTCTTATAGTTCAGGTAACATGTTACGTAGTTCTGGTAATCTGTTAACCAGGTCAAGTAACTCATTACTTAGCAATTTGACTTTGCATTTTAGACATGTCCAATTCTTTAAAAATGATTTTAATTCTTTGAGCATTGCAACTAAATATTTAAAGAGAGTATAGGCATAAAATTACATATATGAAGACTTAATTTATAACTTTATTGAAGCTTGAGTCTTCTATGTCTTCATGGTCTTCGTCATTTTCTTCTTTTTGTGATCTTGGGGTCTTCATAAAAACCATGTCAAGGTAAGGAGCAAGATCTTCTTCACAATTGGCATAGACTTCAAAACTCTAAGTTCACTTTGTGGTAATATATCATACATGGGAACGTTAGTCAAGTCTGACATTCAATATGACCTATAAAAGTACAACAAAAGGATTTCAACTACTCTATATGTAGATACTCCAAACGTGAAATTGAAATGTGTAAGCAAAGGTCTTTCAGTGACTCTATATGAAACCAAAATATTTTGATTTGTCGGTAACTTAAGCTTAGAGGACCGTTTGATTCATTACATGTTAAGCTACATCATAGTTCCAAAGCTTTCAAACCATTCACAAGTAAATGATATGAAACTACAATTGATGTATGCTATGAAACATAATGTTCCAATTTATTGGACATTGATGATAATGAGACAAATTTGGACCTTTAGAAGTAAGTACGAACCATTTCCTTATGCTATTCTCATAATTGCCATTCTTGGATATTCTGGTGTTTCGTTTGATGGAGAATATAAAATTACACTTGATGATCACGATAAAATTGATATGGATATAATCCAAAAAAATGGGTTACTTTTGAGATCCCAATGACATGATCTACAAGCATCGCAGTTATCAACAAACTGCACATCAAGAAAATCATTTTGTTGACTCTCCTACTCATCCCTCATTTTGTGTTGAATCATCTTCTTCTGAATCCACTCCTACCAATCAAATGATAATGGACGATTTTTTCTAGCTTAAGGACCACATCACTACACGTATGGATGCTCTCAATACAATGAATCATCAAATCTAAGAAGAGCTTAGACGCTTATCAAATCAGTTGGACTATATGGACTTGGACTCTTAGAAAGTTAATACAGATCATCAGGAGTAGCAGTCTAGCATTCTAGGATTTTACCTATGTATTTTAATGTCATTATTGTTATTGTTGTTTCCGAACTGTTGTTACTATTTTTGTTTTTACTTCTTCTTTTACTTATGCATTTGAACATTGCGCTATATGTTCTTAAACTATTTATGATGTATGAATTATGTTTCTTAACTGCGGTTTCAGATGTTATTCTATGACATGATATATAATTCTCTAACATTTGATACTATACAAAATTCATAACATGTAAAAACTTATGACCTTGGCTTGTACGTAAGACAACATATCTTGTTGCCATTTTCTCTCTCTCTATATATATTATGCTAGTCAAAACTAGTTTTTCTTCTTTTTGATGAAGTCAAAAGGGGGAGAAAATTTGGAGTTGTATTTTTCTGTCAAATCATTTCAGGCACATACAATAAAACAAAGGGGAAGTATACAAGATTGTGGGAGCATATTCGAAAATTTTAAGATCTCCATTTTTAAAAGATATTGGTTTGTCATCATCAAAAATAAGGAGATCGTGAATAAGATCTTGCTCATGACCTTGACACAGTTTTGATGAAGACATCAAGATCACAAAAAGAAGAAAGGGAAGAAGATCATGAAGACATAGAAGATTCAAGCTTCAAGAGAATTATAGATTAAGTCTTCATATAGGTACTTCTATCCTTACACTCATTTTAATATTTAGTAGCAATGCTCAACTAATCAAAATCATTTTTATAAAGCATTGGATATGTCTAAAATGCAAAGTCAAATTCCTAAGTAACGAGTTACTTAACCTAGCTAATAAGTTACTTGAACTGTGAGGTATTTGGTAACATGTTACTGGAACTGCGTAACAGGTTACCTTACTGAGAAAACAGTTACAAAGCAAAACTGATTCATGTAACCGATTAATTCATTGTATTAATTGATTACCATCTTGGACAGAACATTTGGTTAATCAATTACCACTTCGTAACAATCGATTACATAGAGCTGTTGAAACCAAATTTTCAACTTCAAATGAACAATTTTCATCCAAAGTGAATAGGTTTCATTCCAAATGTGTCTCCTCTTCATGGAAGGTTATCATGACTGATTGGAAGCCTATTTAAAGGTATTAGGACATCCAAATTAAAGAAGACACAAAAAGCACACGAAATACACAATTGCTTACAATCACACAAAAACTTTCAAACACTTAGTAAACACTTTTTTACACATTTTTCTTAAGCAACTTTTGTTTCTAAACTTTCATATTTTCTGAAGTTGCTTGATAAAGTGCAAAGTGTTCTAAACTTTCAAAAATATTAAGAGCATTGTATACTAATTATTCATATTGTAAGATCAAGGATCGCAAGTTATAGAATTTTCAAAACTTGTAGGCAATCCAAAGCCATTGTTGAATTCTTCATCTTGGTTGTAAACTTTTCATCACAAGGGTGTGTTGAGAAGAAGAAAAGAGTTTACTTGAAAAGGGAATTTTCAAGGGTACATAAGTTGTGAGTGTGTAAAGTACAAAAATATCGAGAAGAGAAATTGTAATTACAACTCAAATTATCTAGTGGAAAAATCTTTTGTATAGAAAGAGTACTAGATGTAACATTCGATGGACAAGAAGGCAAACCAGTATAAAAACTCTTTGTATACTCTTCTTCTACTTATTCTTGTCATTTACTTTTGTTTTACTTAGTTGAATTATGCATAAACAATATGTTGCACATAAACTTTGATAACATAACATAAAAATCAGTCATATTCTCCCAACAACTAATTAACCCCCCTCTTAGTTGGCATCTTAAACTTAGATTTCTATGAAACTGCCTAGCCCCTCCTTCCACGCGCCAAGCTCCTGACCAAACCCTTCAACATGGGTTTGGTCACTTGACCAAACAGCTTAGTCACCTACTTATGACTGACTCCTCCAAGTTATTGTGGGCTATTTTGGTCCAGCTATGGTGGGCTATCCTGAGCAACCTGCGGAGGGCTACTTCAAGTGATGTCATGCATTATCTGAGAATTTCTTGGGTGCTAAGGCAACTTGAGCCACTTGCTGATTGACTAGGCGCCTGGCACCTACATGGACCTGCTGTGCTGCCTTCTTGAGTAGGTTGTCTCGTTCAGCTTGGTGCTTGATATTGATTTGGCTTGGTGCTTGCCTGACCTGACCAGGTGCTTAATGTTGCGTTGGGCGGTCAAGGTGTCATGCTAAGATGCTCATTGAGCACTTGGCTTATATACTGACTGTGTGAGCTTGTGCTATGCTTGTGCCAAGCAGCTTGTAAGCTCACGTTAGGCGTGTCTATGTCCACACCAAGCTGTTTGCTTGAGCAGCTCATGTTGACTCCATGATTCCAACCAAGACAAAGTGTTTTAAGTCATGCTTTAGGCTAAGAACACAACTTGCCACACCTAGCTTAAGCTCACTTGTGCATTGTTTCTTGGCTTGACTTGAGCATTCTTTTAGCTTGAATTTCCACTTCATCTTTTCTTTTTCATTTTTTCCTAAAAATCAGAAAAAGGTTTGGAAGTGAGGTATACAGAACATATATATCAAATTATGAAAATTTACTTAAAAATTGTTGAATTAAGTTAATTTTCACATATTTGCATAGGATAAGTGCCCTAAAATATATATGAAAATTAGGTATTTTTGACATTTATCAAATTGCTTAAGTTATTTTTGCATTATTCTGAACTTGCATTACTCAACAAATATTGTATTTACTAGATATAGACTTGCTTTATTTTCCATTGTGTGCATGTCACTTTTTAGTACCTAGACATAGAACTAAAATTGTGATTTTATAACTCTCAAACTGAATAACATGTGTTACTAGACATAGAAGCATGTTTGAAGGTTCATATATCTTAATTTTGTCATTGTATTTTACTAGACATAGACTTACTTATGATAAAGTGCTAGCATAGACCAAGACATTGTGAAGAAGATCTTGCTCCTGACCTTGACACAGTTTTGATGAAGACACCAACATTACATAAAGAATAAAAGGAAGAATACTTATAAAGACGATGAAGATAAAACTTCAAGGAATTTATAGTCTAAGTCTATAGGTACTTCTATCCTTATATTCTATAATATAAAATTAGTAGTAATGCTCAAAATTATTTTAAAAAAAAAAAGAAAATTGAAAACTACAAGTATAAATGAAAATAATTTTCAAAATATTATGTAACAGCTTACTGGATCTAAGTAACAGGTTACTGTGACTAAGTAACATGTTATTGTGACTAAGTAACAAGTTACCAGAACTAAGTAACGGGTTACATGAGTGAGAAATGAGTTACCCAACAAAAACTGAACAAGGTAATTAATTACTTCATTTGAGTAACCGATTACAAGGTTACAGTATATTTGAGTAATCGATTATACAATGTGATAATCAATTACTCAGTTGGACAGAATGCTTGAGTAATTGATTACATCCTTTGAGTAACTGATTACACAATATGATAATCAATTACTCAGTTGGACAAAATGTTTGGGTAACCGTTTACGTCAATGCTATAATCGATTACTGAGAGTTGTTACACCAGATTTTCATATTCAAACTGCACAACTTCCACGCCAAACGAAATGGTTTCATTCCAATCAATTCCTACCTTTTCATAGAGGTGTTATGGCTGAATGTAGATCTTATTTAAAGGCATTGAAACTCATAACATAACTCACATACACAATCTGAATTTTCTAAAACACTTTTTCTACAATTTGTTCTTAACTTTCAGATTAAATTTTCTGAAGTTTCTTTAAGTGTGGTTTCAAAGATTTTCAAACCTTATAAGCATTATAACTAAGTGTATAAAGAGTTACCGGATTGCAAGAGGTCATAGTGTTCAAATCTTGTAAAGGCAATCATTGCCATTGTTAAAGTTTTCTTCATTCAATTTGCTGAAATACTTTCTATCACAATGGTGTCATAAGAAAGGGGATAAAGTCATTTGTAAATGTTATTTTCCAAAGAGTGACATAGATATTAGAGAGTGAGTAAGATACAAGGAAGTCTCGGGGTGAGAAATTGTAATTACTACTCTTAATATCTAGGGAAGAAATCTCTTATGCTGCAAGAGTACTAGATGTAACCTTCGGTGAACAAGAAGGTGAACCAGTATAAAACTCTCTGAGTACTCTATTCTCCTTAAATTTACTTGATAATTTTATGCATAACTTTTCCGCTGCTACTAACTCTATAAATTGCATAAAAATCTGTCATAGATTTAAGACAACTAATTCACCCCCTAGTTGTCATCTCAGTCTTACAGACATTGGCGGCTAACACACTTGAAGTGTTGTATTTTTACTCAACTTGCATACTTGCATCACTAAATATAGGGGCATGATAATGTAAGTCATAAACCTTATTCTTGTGCATCAAAATCAGTAGATATAGATTTTTCTTGCATAAGTGACTAATTGACTAAGACATTATCAATTACTCTTCTTGAGGTGTTTTATAGACTGGTTGTTCTATTTTGTATGAAATAAAATAATCAAAGTGGAAACCGAGAGTGAGTGTAAAGTTTATCATTGATTACATTATTTATATTATAAAGTACAATCGAAGTGTTTGTATCACACAACAAACAACCCAAAATTATTAAGCTGAGAAATAGTTAAAGAGTTGAAAGACTATAGTTCTAAGCAATTTCATGTGGAGACGATAAATAACTTTTCTATACTTGTTTGCAACACCGATGTAGTATTTATACACCTATTTGCTAATTAGCAGCTACTAAATTGACTAAGACATTAGTTGTTAGTACTTTTGGGGTCCTTTGTACGAATGAGTCTTAGCTCAGTGAATTAGTGTTTGTGAGTCAAGTGTGTATTAATAATGATTAGAAAGTTCAATTCCAACATTTTTTACCCATTTATTTAATCAAGAAGTATAGTAGTGTAATCAAACAAAACCCTTTTAAAAACAACTTAGAATAACAATCCTTGGTTGAAAGGCACGTACAAGTCAAATCAGGTTTGCTTATGAAATTATTTTAGAGTAAATTACTCAAACACCCATTGAGTTTTAGTGAAATTACACAAATCATCTTTCTCTTTTTTGTACCTACACAAACTACCTCTATTTACATACATACATTATATTAATTATCCCACATGAGAAATAAATGTGATCTTTTAAGCAGAAATAGTGATAAATATAATTAAGTTAAACAAAATATAATATATCGTGGAGACAATCCGGATAGTATAAGAGTCAATGTGTCTTCATTATAGTTGATTCTTTAAAAAATGCATCAATAATTCTAAGAATATATTGTTTAAATCACTCTTATATTATATTATAGCGAACAAAAAATAATGAAGATATATTGACTCATATGCTATATTGATTGGTCTCCACAATATATAATATTTTGTTTAACTTAATTATATTTATCACTCATTTTTTGTTTAAAAGATTTCACATATCTCTTCTGCCATGATAGTCAATGTAATGGATGTACATAAATTAAGGGGTTTGTATAAGTATAAAAAGAGAGAGAAAGTTTATGTAATTTCATTAAAACGCATGAATTGTAAATATAATTTACTCAAAAATTTATATTTTTGAAAACATCACATTAATGACTGAAATATGAAACATGATAATTATTTGTAAGTAGATTATTGAATTATTTCTTGAGTTATATACAAAAATAATAATATTTATATTATAATATAAATAATTTAAAATGTATTATCAATGCAGTGGTAGTATATAGATTTATATAGTCAATATGTTATACATCATTCATTTATATTATTTTTATTTGAGAGTCAATAATGATTGAAAATGAATAAAAAATACTGAGGTGACTGTGTAAACATATAATTGAACGTCATAAATAGATACAGTTAGTTGTTGGATATTATTAATAAACCTACAGTAGATTGTCAACTGTCCATAAAAGAGCCAGTCTGTCTTCAGGAAGCTGTGAGTCTATGGTAGCGAAAGAATATACCATTTAGATGCTTGCAAATTTTGATACGATATATTTTCTTATATTGTACACGTGGTTGACATATGTTTTGGTTGGTAAGCACGGGTTTCATATTTTATTGTTGGAAAATAAAATATATATGATAGTATACTTACCAATGTTGTAAAAATTATTTTGTACTGGCCGGTTCAACCAGAAAAATGGTGAACCAGAACCCTAATCGGTACGATACAAATGTTGAACTGGTCAAGTATCAAAACCGGTCAAAACCAGTCAAAAAACCGGTGAACTGGCCAGTATTTTACTAAACCGGTCGGTTTATACACATATTTTTTTTTTTTTAAAAATCTTAAAAACTTAAAAACTCATTACAAGGTGGTGACCTATCTTTCCATCCCCTTTTCAACACTCAAGGCACATGTTTCCAAGGCATAATAGATTACACATTTTGGTTCTAACATTCGTGTGTAATCTCAGTGACATTTGTGTAATCTTGGAGCAATGTCTGAAAATAGAATATAATATCGATATGAGATAACTTTGACTCATTGGTGTTAAATGTTAAAACTCTAAATTTATTTGTTTTGTAGAGTGAGTTGTGAACTTGTGTCATTTATTTATATTTTGCGGGTGTTAAGTGATACTTTTGGATTGACATATGTTTTGTAATTTAGATTTTGAATTTGTGAAAGACTTAAATTTGTTTGTTTATGTGAATTTTGAGTAGATTATAAATATGAATTATAAATTTGAGTATCTATCTATTTGGAATTTTTTGTTATAGGTTTTTATATATATAAATATAAGTAGGTATGTCCGGTTTAACCGGTATGCGGTTTAATTACTAAACCACCGGTTGAACTACTGTATCACTATATCAGTACTCTGACCGGTTTGATAACCGGTATGATTTAACAACACTGGTACTATCAAGGTAAAGATCTATATACAGAAAATATATTATCTATCATTTATTTATATTACTTTTATTTTAAGAGTTAATAATAATTAAAAATAAATCATAAATGATATAGTGACAATATAAAAAATTATTATAGTATTGGTGCATATATCTTTTTCTCTATAGGCAAGTTGTTAGTGTAAAAATATATACACAATTAATATATCATTCATCATTTATTTGTATTATTATTTTTAAAAGTTTCTAATGATTAAACGTAAAATATGAATGATGTATAAAACTCATACACTACCAATTTATATATTTTTTCTCAAATGATATCATCTTACAAACATCCTATATCATATTGTAATGCAAGTAGTAAAATGATTTTTTATTTATTAATTATTGATTTATAATTGACTCAAATGATTTAGATGATGATGTAACATTACTCTTTATTGTTAATAAAATAATACTTTATTTATTAATTATTGATTTATAAGTGGTGTATCATGATATAACATTACTTTTCATTGTTAATAATGATAATAGTTTATTATTTTTATTCAAAGGATTGCATCAGTTTACCTATTATCTCTTTTATTACTAACCAAATTAAAATTCCATTTATAGAAATGTTTTATTGAAATAGGTTATACCATTTATATCATTTCATTATTTTACTTAGAAAGCTTTTTGTTTTGGGAGTTAATTTAAGTTAATAAAATTATGAAATTAAAATTGTTAGTGCTCATATTTAAACTTATAATTTTAACCCTTTCTAATCCATTTTATGAATCTTCTTGGAAAAAAAATGTGAATAGGAATTTATAGTTGCTAAAGCCAAAAAAATAAATATCCATACATAAAGATTACTAGAATCCAAAAAAGTAGATGGAATAATAATAATAGGGAGATTGTAAATCGAAATTGATAAGTGAGGCAGGACAGTCGTACGGCATACGTACACGATTCTCTAGAGCATTGCTTAACCAATGGTCAAAACTAAAAAAAACATGTAAAAATAGAGAAATTATCATGTCTTCCTTTGGAATGACCAAAACCAAATTCCTAAACCATTAAAGTTTATATAACGAGTGTGGTTTCTCTTAACAAAAAAAAAAATTATACTGAAAAGATAAAAAAGTTTATACTATCATTATATTATTTATTTTTTTATTATTATTGAGGTTTAAAATATAAATAATATAAATAAATAATTAAAAGTAGCAATAATAAATATTACCTTATTGTTTTAATGATCTAATAATATCTCTTTTAGCTCATAAGAATATAATGATATATCCTTTACAAAAGATTGATACAAATTATCTGATAATAAATTCAGATATGTCATTCATAAATTAATTATTAGTAAATATAATGTATCATTTTGCGATGATTTAATAAGAATATATCATTTTTTGACAATATTATTCAAATAAAAATTGTAGTAATACATGGTTCTCAAGTAAAGTTCTACAAAATAGTGTGTCCTCGTGTATCATGAGTGATTACTGAACTTGAGCTTCTTCCCCTTCACTTCAGAGTCCATAGAGTTGAGAAAAAAAACCAAGCATGCGTTCGTGTCCGTGTTTCGGAGACAAAACCGATGAACCGGTCTCTGATCTCGACCCGGTTCTGCTCGTTTCAGGCATGGGAGGTTCCATTATCAACTCCAAGCCCAAGGGGTTCGGGTTCACGACTCGTGTTTGGGTTCGGTTCATCCTCGCTGACCTCGAGTTCAAAAAGAAGATATTGTCTCTCTATAATCCCAAAACAGGTTTTCTAAACGCTGCGTTTTGCGTAATTTGTAACAAAACGTTGTTCTGTAATGAACTTTGGTGTTTCAGGTTACACGGAAACATTGGACAAGAATTCTGTTATTGAGGTTCCTGATGATGATCATGGTCTGTATGCTATCGATATTTTAGATCCATCACTGGTAACCACTCTTCCCTTCCATCTAGCTCAGTAGTTACTCACCAGTGTTTTAAATTGTGGTCGCGGTTATATTATGTTTACCACAATTGCTGAAAATTGTCGGAAAATGTGGCCACAAGTGCTGCGATGGTGATGTTGTTGCAGAGACTCCGGAAACTGTGATATTGCATTCGCAAATGTGGTTGTGGAGTGCAGTTTAAAACAATGTTACTCTCTAGTTGTAAAATAATTAAGGGTAATTAAGGGCAGGTAAAGAGCTTAATTAAGCACTTAGTGAATAAACGTTTGTCACAAGAGCTTTTAGGAAGTTCATACTTTATTTTTGTAAGTTACTCTAAACACCTTCTTAGATGTGTATATGATAAGTTAAATCAAAATCAGCTCATTATACTTCTTCCGGATACCTCTGAAGTAGCCTTCAGTAACATTTGACACAAAATGGATCGGAATTGATTAGGAATAGAAAGAAACAAGACACTCATAGAGTGGTTCTAATATATTCTCTTTGTCTTCACTCTTGTAATTAGAACCAAAATGTCCCATATTTTAACCCTATGCTCTGTAATGTTGTATTTATAAAATGCACTAAACATAGAATAGAATTCATATGTTATGTTTCGTCTCATTTTAATGTTTTTAGCAAAACTGCCTTAGTTATAGAAGCATATAAGTGTAAGGGACTAAATTATCTCATATCGATGAGGAATTCTACCTAGCAAGCTTTTCTATTGAAAAAAAAAATTACCATACAGCTAACTCTCATTCCATTAAGTGGAGACACCAAGACACTAGGATAAAGTTTAAACGAAATAATAAATCTTGATTTAATTTTCTAAAGCTGGCCGATAAAATGAAACAGAACTCATTATCCTCAACATTAGATAAATAGATAATGAAATATATGTTGTCCTCTAATGAATTATTTGCCTTGTGTTTTTTCTATGATGCTGCAGTTCACTAAATTAATACATTTGTCGGAGGTATATCATTTTCATGATATGATTAACATGCTTGTTGGATGTGGATACAAGAAAGGAACCACATTGTTTGGATATGGTTATGATTTCCGGCAAAGCAATAGGTATATTGTCGAGAGTGTAAAGTTCAATGAATCTAATTTCTAATTAGTCAATCCCCAAACTTTATGGATATTTTTGTTTGCAGAATTGACAAGTTAATGGAAGGTCTTAAAGTCAAGTTGGAAACTGCTTACAAAAAATCTGGTGGAAGAAAAGTTAATCTGATTTCACATTCCATGGGAGGAATTCTGATATTGTGTTTCATGTCACTTCACAATGATGTGTGTATAGTTTGTCTCCAACACTTTTGTTATTTGTACAACACATTTTATATATTATATAGCGAGAAAAGTCTTCAATATTAATATTTTATTACTATTAAAGCTTAACTCGTAATTTACGTTCGTCCTTGGCAGCTGTTTTCGAAATATGTAAAGAAGTGGATTTGCATGGCTTGTCCTTTCCAAGGTAATTCTTCTTATTTTGTGTCTTCCTCTGTTTTTGGCCTACTGTGTCATGTATATATCAGGGATAGTCAATACTACTAGGTTTGCTGAATATAAAATTATCTTTTAAAAAAGGAAAGTAAGGTACTTCTATTTGAATTTGATGACAAATGTAGTAGAATGGATGTGTGATATTTTTTCCTATTCATAGTTTTCTAGTTATTTTTGTGGGTTTTGTCATGCCTCGGTAATAAAATATTACACTTTCTAACTTTGCAGTGGACACTAATTTCATTAGAAACTCACTCTTTATGAAAGGTATATGAGAGTCAAGGTGAAATTTCATGAAATGAAATTAAAACATATTCTTAACTCCGCATAATTTATAGATAATCATGCAATTCTACAAATTTATGATATGAAGCCACTAAGACTGTCTTTCTGACTGTCTTCTTCAACTACAAGATTGTGATCTCCTTAATTTTTCCTTCCCATCTTGGCATTTTTATCTTTCGTTCACTCTATTGTTATTGTCAATTGACATGATAAATGATAGAGCATTATGACGTCGTTCTATCCTTATAACCAACCTCACCTAGTGGGACTAAGGCTCAGTTGTTGTTGTTGTTGTTCATTCTATTGTTACTTGTAGACTTGATTTGTTGCTGATATTTTTCCAGACTTGCTTTGAAATAAAACCGACCCAATTAATCTTTCCTTGTTTAGTTCATTGGATCCTAATATAAATATATTGGTTTGATGGAAGTGACATACAAAATTTCCTTGTTTAGTGCTTTAAAAAAATTTCTACTGTTTTGACTAAGAAATGTAATAGTCTCGGTGTTTCTGTTTATACTGTTCTCTTTTCATTTTCCTTGTTGTATTATCCATCCTTGCTTGAACATGAATTCCATATTTACAGGAGCCCCTGGGTGTGTCAATGATGCTTTATTAACTGGATTACAGTTTGTTGATGGCTTTGAAAGTAATTTTTTTGTATCAAGGTGGTCTATGCATCAATTGGTAAATTCTTGTTCTCAATTAGTTTGTTCCATCAGCATCTTTGAATTCAGTATTTCGAATAATTTTTTTCCTAAGAAAAATCTCCATTTTCACTTTCAAAAGTGTTAATCAATAGTCATGGCGTTGTTGCCAAGGAAGGAGTGAAGTTCAGTTTAAATGGATGGGTTCTTCAAGGGAATGGTGACCAAGCTTTGAATCATCTGGAGCTGGTGGATATGAGCTGTATACACAAGATAGAATGGTTGTGAAGAGTGGTGAAGATATTCTCCGATGTGGAGCCTCCGATGGCTAAGATCATTCTTCACATATAGACTTCCACTTTCACAGCTTCTCTCTACAATAACCCGGTCAACCATAGCCCCTGGAGGCTCAACTTTGAAGAACCTATGTCACCCCTCATTGTGGTTCACCCTTCTAAGATGCTCATACCCACTAGTTCTTGAGATCCAAAGCTTGGGCACAATCTAACTAGTTCCTTTGATAATAGTCACATTTTCATGTTACGTTTTATGAAGGCACTAAGTTTTTGAGATAATCTTCTTTTACCATGTTAGTTAATTGAGTGTCCATCACTCTATGAGATGTTGCCAAATCCGGAATATAAATGGAAAAAGCAGCCAGGAATTCACGTTTGGCGAAAACATGGCAAGAATGGGGAAACTAACATCAATTTGGAATCTTATGGACCAGCTCAGAGTTACTCTTTATTTAAAGAAGCATTGAGGAATAATGAGGTACTCTGCCTGAACTTTTCTTAAGGTTGATAAATGTAAGTTGCAGGTATACGCGTATATGTTTTTAAATGTTGGAGGAATTCAATTTATGAAACTTTAACTTTTGCTTGTACAATTACATAATAATCTGTTAGATTTTGCTTTGATTTAGGAGCTGTTGGCATATTTAGGAGCGTACTTTAAGTTTTAACCTTATTCCTAGTGCATATAAAGTTCATAGTTGAATTAATAATTATGATATGCTTGGATCTCTAGAAAAACAGTGATGGTTAAACCAATGAGGAGAGTTACAATAGGAAGCAGTCACAGTTTAGAGTGTGTTTGGTTCAAATTTTTAAATAATCGCAATAATCAGACCATCAGGTAAAAAAAGATAAGTTTATGCTTATTTGGACCTCTAACGACTGTATTTTTTTGTTGGTAAAATTAATCTCAACCAAACACACTCTTGTGATTGAACCAGGCTTCTAAAGTATATATGCTACCAATAATATTGTAGAATCAATATAAGAAAAATACTATTTCAAAAAAAGAAGAATTTATTCTTATTTGGATGTCCAACAACAAAGTTAACCTCAACCAAACACAATCTTATGGTTGAACCAGACTTCTAAAGTATATATGTCTAGCAATAATATATAATCAATATAAAAGTACTATGTGAAAAGATAAGTAAATTGTAAGATTGTATAAAACACTAATATAGCTTATATTATTCAAATTTTGTTAAACTATTGATGATATAGCAGTTTTCAAATCATAATTTCATTAAAATTTAAAATTCATGTTAATTCAAATGATAATTTTGTTAAATTTAGAAAATGTGTTTTTAAGCAATTTTTTGTGAAAACTTTATATTTATTAACACAATCTTGTTGTCTATCCATGTTATAAAAGATTTGTCATAGTTTTACAATGGTTATTGATTCCCAAACACAAAATCAAGATTCTACTTAGTAGAACTGTTCTCACAAAACTTGCCCGCTTATCCAATTTTGATAAGAACTGAACTGAACCTGGGCAAGGTCCAGGTTCAATCAGTCAAACTGGCAAGTCTGGTCTGCCTGATCTCATAAATGCTGTTTGTAACTGAAGTGATTTCTCTGTTTAATAAAACCAGTTCTGGGTTCAGCATAAGGGACTGTGAAATTTTCGTCTCTTGTAGACTAAGGCACTAAGCAAATGCTGTTATATGAATTTTATCTTCAATGCCAAGTGAAGGATTTGTGTTAATTATGAAATGCGCACAACACATTGCATTCTCTTTCTAATCGTAAAAAATCATTTCTATTGTAATTTTCACATTTATTTATACCAAGGACTTGTGAATGTTAATTCTCGCAGATAAATTACGATGGGAAAACAATAGCACTTCCATTTAACATTGATATCCTTGAATGGGCTGCTGGAACTCGCCAACTTATCAGTAATTCAAAACTGCCAGATGGGGTTAGCTTCTATAATATTTATGGGGCATCACTTGACACTCCTTTTGATGTTTGGTATGTGACTGAATTGCTCTTGGTAGTGTATGTCTTCGAAGTACTTTCTATAAACTAGCAGTATTAGGGAATGTTTGGAAGAAACTGGATCACCTTAAGAGTTGGTATTGGCATGTTTATCATCCTTTCAACCTTTATCCGGATTTGACTATGCCCTGTAATCAGTATTTTATATTAACCTTTGTCCCCCTCCCCCATATTTTTTACCATGTAAGCAGGATAATCTTGTGTTCAAGAATGATGACACACATTCACTGTTAGTTTCTATTCCTTTTTTACTTCTGACATTTTTGTGGCTAATGCAGCTATGGTTCAGAAGAATCTCCACTAGAGGACTTGTCTGAAATATGCCACACAATGGTGAGTCTCTTGAATCTCTTGTCTCAAATAGTCATTTATGAAGATTCTGATGATCATTCTTTAAAAATAGGTCATTAATACTGAACCTTTTTCTAATCTTGTTGAGAGGCTCAATTCTACCAGTATCCTGAAATTGAATCCAAGCTGATCATGTTGAACTATAATCAATTCTGACTCTTGGGAGTTAGTGCTCCCTCTCAAAGCTGATGTTAAAACAAAGTACAAAGAGGAACTATACGACTTTTCTTTTGAGTAGCTTTCACAATCATAATGTGATATAATCTAGTACAAGGTCAGTCTCAACTGATGAAATAATGAATCAACAACCAAACTTAAAAATTTAACTCAGGTTTGTGGGGTCTAATTTAGAGATATCTTTCATCATTTCTTTATTCTCTTCTTTTTTGGTAGAAAATTAAAAATTATTAATAAAGAAGAGAGGATTACAAAGAAAGAGGATTATAAAGAAAGAGGATAAGAAATCCTCATAAGCAGAAAACAAAAGAAACCCCTAAAAGCCAAAAGATTTAGTGAAGTTACAAAGCATTTCAATCTCTTAGCTTGTCTTTCAGAATCTAAACAGATCATGATAAACAAGCTAAGAAAATCCCTCCCAAATGTTGTCTAAAGAATAAAGACAAAGCAGTTCCCTTGCACACATTTTAGCATTCCTTTTCAACCAAAGGCACCAGAGAATAACAAAAGCAAAGCACTGCCACAGAATCTTTAACTTCTTTATGAAAACCAAAACCTCTAAATTTTATAAGGGTAAATGATGCACATTCTTTGGCCTGATCCAAATCTCTCCAATGAGGGGTGTGTGTAATTGTATGTAACCTTTTATCACCACAAGCAGAGAGATCTTCATATGTTCATATTTTTGCCAAATCTTTATTGCCCACATGGTTCTCAAGCCTTCCCTTTTTCTTTAAAAGCCAACTCGCAAACAAGATTCCTCCTCAACATTCTCATCTAGAAGTCCAAAACATTCTCTAAGGTCAAGTCTATTGTTGGGACAATATTTAGCAGGATTAATACAAAAGACATTTTGCTTACTTATTTATGTTCAGCGTCAGTTAAAAAATAATAGTCCATTTCTGTTACATTTTAAGGAATCTACTTTTTAATTTGCAATATTTTGTTTGAGTTTATAAGTAAATGTTGTATATGTCCTGTCACCGTAGAGCAAATCATCTTTTAGGGCAGGGTGCTGTTTACCAGTTCCTTGGTGTGTCTAGTTAGAAGAAATGTGCATATTTCTAAAAAGGCGTATATTTGACCTTGCTTAGTTTTCTGTTCATGTTTGTTTCAAGGGGATTTCTGTTACTGATAAGCACAGAGATTGAAAAACTTTGCTTCATTTGTAGCTAGTTTGGCTCAGTACTTTTCTTGTTCGAGTATAAAATAATATTTTTTCTTGTTTTCAGCCAGCATATTCTTATGTCGATGGAGATGGAACAGTTCCCGCTGAATCATGCAAGGTGCTCTCTCTTTTCTTTCTGTCTTATGTAATTAGCTGTAGCCATGTTGAAATTCTTGTATTATAAGTGATTATAACTGCTTTGGGCACAGCTTCATTGCCAAATTATGCGACACTTTTGGTAAAGTTGTGGGACTAAATCTGTAATTCCATAATGCTAAAACCTAAAAACATTTAAGCATGTCATTCAAATAGTCATTTAGCTATTCAAGGTGATTGATTATCTGCAGTGTTTTAAGATAGTGAGATATACTTCTCAGGCTTATGGGAATGTAGGCAAAGTATATAGATATTGTTTGATATTTGAATTTGAACTATGCGGAGTTCTTTGGTCTTTTCATATTATAGGCTGATGGACTCGACGCTACCGAAAGAGTGGAAGTTGCTGCCGCTCACCGTGAAATATTGCGGGATCAAAAGGCATTTCAGTATATCAAGAAATGGCTGGGTATTGAACCAATAGTTAGCAAGAAATCTAAGACATCGAAAGTGGCAGACTCTGATTCAATGAAGCCTATCGTTCTATAAATTTGCTACTTCCATGTGCATGTGTTTCCATGGTAACCAAACAGAAGTGTCTTATTCCGTTACATTTTTATTTTATTCTTCATATTCTTCCTTTGTCTTTATTTTTAAAGTATTTTTGTGCAATAAACCAGTTTAGCCCTTGTTCAGGTAATCCAAAATTACCTGTATATGGTATAATTTCATTATGCATTATGTCATGTATATGGTGATCAGAATTCCTGAGAATGGAAAATGCACTATGTAGTAAATGAGCAATTACATGTTAAGGGACATAAAGAACCGTTTGTAAGTTAAACAGATCCACCATTATAGGAAATGTGTGAATGATGGTGTAATAGACATGTGATAATTCATGAATAAAGAGCATGGACCCAGTATTATGGAGTATATTCTTGTTGATTCTTTTTGTAATTTAAAACACTGCATCTGAGAATCTATCTCCATGCGCATGTTCTGGATCTACATGTCTGACGCCAAACTCGATCCCCTTAATAAACCCCACAATTCAGCTTTAACAAGAGTACTAGATCCAAGTTCGCAATGAAGCTATGATGATGAGGTATTTCATTCTGAATTAATGCAGTCAGTAATATCAGTGTTGATGAGGGATTTTTCTTTCTGATACTCAAATCTCTGCCACAAATACCAAAGTTTTTTTTTACACTTACTAAAGCGATGTTGATGTTAGCAAAATTCACTAAATTGACAACATAAAAAAATATATCTGTAAAGACATTGTTAACTTGAATTTTCAAGAAGCACATTTTAGCACCCTAAGCTAGGAATAAATTTTCAAACTGATTTTCTTTATTCATAATCATCATCAAATTTGTAATAAATAAAGTCCCTACTAGTATGATAAAATCATTCTCTCCTAAAAATTATTTACTGAAAATATATCCAGGCATCATCTAACTTTACTAGAACGTAAGGGTATCAACACCATTACTCATTCAAAATAATCATAAGAAGTCCTCATTTACTAGAGGTAAATGACTTTAAATCTTCGACAAGTCAGTTAGCTGCTCCATCTACGTATCATAAGTTACATACACATCAATTATTAGCTTACCTCATATCAAACATATACAAATGATAAATGATGTTTGTGTTTTATGTGCTTCTAAGTTCAATCTTCAATTAAATTATTTTTTATCAATGCTTATGCAATTCAACCAATTGTTATCCATCAAAATACTAGAAGGCCAACGCCCCAGTGAGAAAACAAGAGAGAGTAAAAATTTTCTTAACAACAATATCTATTATTGGTTTCCACTACTTCTATTAGAGATGCTTATATGGTAAGCCAACCAATTTCAAGAATCTTCTTTACCAATTATGAAATGTACAACTGGTATTAGAGATTGTTTAGTTTATATGTAGGAATATCCTAGTCATACGGTTTATAAAAACAGGCTCTTACTGGACTATCTCACTTAAACAATCCCTTAAGACTTTTATACGAATTATAATCATTGTTGTCCCTATCCAAATTTGCAATGATATTTCTATCACCAGATCTTTCCATTTTCTCCAACACCAACTAAAAAATACAACGCGTGCACCCTAAGTGATGTTAGTCCATTAAGTATTTTAGCCAAGGTTTTTTCAATTTCAATTTCCAATAATATCACCAAGTTAGTCATCTCAGCTAGGGATGACAATGAAAACCGAACTCATGGGTACCTGCCCGAATTTAATAAGGAAAACCCGATGTAATTGGGTTCGAGTTAGGGTTGTAATTGGATTTTACTCAGGTTCGGGTTCACACACACACTCTTTAAGATGTTTCATGGTACTGCTAAAATTGTGCAAGCAGATTATCAACCACGCCATCCTCAGGATAAAACAACTCATTCTCTATTATACAGTTTCTTACTACACTGTAAGAATCGCTCTTGAATACACCCACAATGTGGCTACCAGTGTCAATTCTCAAATTCTCACAGTATGGCTACCCGTGCCAATTCTTTTTTCACAATACTGACTACAAGTGTCAGTTCCCGAAATTTCCACTTTGGCTGCCTGTGCCAACTCTCAAGTGCCATGGAAAGAAAGGGGGAGAAGGTTGCCGAAAATGCGTCGGCGGAATATAACGGGGAGAAAGAGAAGTTGAGAGGTAAACACCTTCAACTTGGTGCAAATTATAATAAGAGAATGAGACCTCTATTTATAACCTAAGGCCTCCAACGACTCTCTAACGACTCTTTCATCAACAACTCTATTACCAACGACTCTATCATAATGGTCGAGATCTTCTCCAACGACTCTCTAACGACTCTTTCCTTATTGCATGTGTGTGTTGACTTGGTCAACACACGGTCCAAGCCCAAAAGACCCCAAAAAATTAAATAAATTAAGAAATAAATAAAGCCTTTCAACTTCCCACCTCCAAGCAAAGTGAGACTAATGAGTTTTTTTATTTCACTTCAAAACATCATTCTTTCAACAAATTACAACAACCCCCCACTTGAAATTAAAAAACGATTTCCCGGAATTTATGTGGTCTCAATAAGATTATGCATAAACAAATGTGTCATGCGACTTGAACCTTTGCATAGAGAATAAGATCCAGATTTTACTAGAGTGACTCGTAGTCTTGAACTCTATCTCCAGCATCAAACCATACACAATCTTTTCAAATGTGTATTCTGTAAAGCTCGTGCGTTAAAGACCATGCACGTCTATCCTAGTATAGTGAACACTCTAGAATTTTATGCCCCAAAATTTCATAGGAAGCGGCCCCAACTTCCACATTCACATAGGTGAGTCTATCAAGAGTACTTCTGTAGCCTAGGTAGTCCACTCCAATTAGAGTATAGATTTCATTAAGAGTTTAACTCATCCTTACATATGCAGCATCAATCATGCTTCTCATAATTTTATAACATCATTCTCATATCACTTCACGACTTGTTATTACTCATTGGACCTATTTGTTGAGATCTCCAATCAGTTAGGTCGGGTTACCATCATGAGTGATCCTCGTTCTAAGGGCAATAGTCCCATACTTTGAGAAGTATTATGAACTTTCTCTCTAGCTAGTCCTTTCGTGAAAGGATATGCTAAGTTATTCTTAGTGCGTACATGATCCACTCTAACAGCTCCTATAGAGAGTAACTCTCTAACAGTGCTGTGTTTATGACAAATTTGTCATTTCTTACCGTTATAAAAGCGATTCTCAATTTTTACAATAGCCGCGGTACTATCACAATGGATCAACATAGCTGGAATTGGTTTTTTCCATATGGGAATCTCTGCAAGCAAGCTTCTCAGACAACTTGCTTCTTCACTAGTTGTTGCTAGTGCTATCATCTCAGCTTCCATAGTGGATTAAACCAAATAGTCTGTTTATTTGACTTTTAAGAAACAGCCCCACCAGCTATGCTAAATATATAGCCACTGGTTGCTTTGGAATCATCTAAAAGAGTGTTCCAATCAGCATCGTTGAATCCTTCTAGGACAACTGAAATTTTTTGGTAATGTAATCCAAAGTTCATTGTTTTCTTAAGGTATCTCATTCCCCTTTCTATAGCATGCCAATGCTCCATACTAGGTCTACTGGTAATCCTGCATAATAATCCCATAATATAGGCAATACCGGGTCTAGTGCAATCAGTGGTATACCGAAGGCTACCAATGATGGTAGCATACTCAGCTTGCCTTACACCTTCATTAGTGTTCTTAAATTTTTTTACACTTGGATCATATGGTGTGCTATCAGGTTTATAGTCAAAGTATTTTATTTCTTTAAGATCTTTTCCATATAGTGAGATTGATCCAAAGAAATTCCTTATTTTGACCTAGTAATTTTTTATACCAAGGATTACACTTGCCTTTCCAAGGTCTTTCATATCAAAGTTGTTACACAATAATGATTTCACATTATTCACAACATGAATGTTGGAACCAAATATGAGTAGGTCGTCTACATATAGATATATGATAGTGCAAATGTCATTTTTTTTTTGTAATAAATGCATTTCTCACTTTCATTCACCTTAAACTCATTCGAGATCATTAAGTCGTTAAAATTTTCATGCCACTGCTTAGGTACTTGCTTAAGACCATACAATGACTTATCTAACTTGCAAACCTTATTTTCTTTCCCATGTATTACAAAACCTTTAGGTTGTTCCATATAGATTTCTTCTTCCAAATCACCATTTAAGAAAACAGTCTTAACATTCATTTGATGTACTAATAAATTATGTATCGCAACGAGCGAAATTAGTACTCATGAATGTTATTCTAGTAACATGTGAAAAGGTGTCGAAGAAATCTACATTCTCCATTTGCCTAAAATCCTTAGCTACAAGGCGAGCCTTGTATTTATCCATTGTGACATCAGGTTTCAGTTTCTTTTTAAATATCCACTTACAACCAATAGGTTTACAACCAGGAGGTAAGTCAGCTAAATGTCAGGTCTTGTTAGACTCTAGAGAATCCACTTCATCATTTATGGCCTTTTGCCACAAATCAGCATCCAAAGAAGTCAAAGCTTCTTGGAGAGTTAATGGATCATCTTCCAATATATAGACTATATAATCATGTCCATACTCTCTAGCAGTCCTTGTTCTCTTACTTCTTCTAGGTTCTATTTCTAACTCATCGTTATTATCATTATTGCTAATCACAGGTATTTTACTAGTTGTTGTACCCCCAATATTCCTCAATTTAAAAGGGAATTTCATTTCATTGAAGTCTGCATTGTTAGACTCAATGATCAATTTCATGTTAAGGTCATAAAACATGTACATCTTGCTATTTACATCATGCCCAGTGAATACACATTCATAGGCTCTACTTACGAGTTTAACTCTCTTGGCATCTGGTATCCGGACATAGGCCAGATAACCCCGAGTTCTCAAATAAGACAAGTTTTGTTTTCTATTCTTAATAATTTCACATGGGGAAATTTTGCTTTTAGCCTTGGAGACTCTATTTAGCACATATCATACAGTTAATAAAATTTCACTCCACCAAGAGGGTGTTGCACCAGAACTTAACATAATAGCTATAACTAATTCAGTTAAAGTTCTATTCTTTTTTCAGCTTTACCATTCATTTCAAGTGAATATGGTGCATTTGTTTCATGAATAATGCCATTTAATTTATAAAAATCATTAAACATGATATAGTCATATTAGTGCCTCTATCGCTTTTGAGTTTCTTTATTTTCTTGTTGAGTTGATTTTCAATTTCAATTACATATAACTTAAATATGTCAAGTGCTCCACTTCTCATAAGATATACGTAAGTAAAATCAGAACAATCATCAATAAAAGTGATAAAATAACATTTAACATTTCTACTTAACGTTCTATCTAATTCACATATATCTGAGTGTATTAAATCTAAAGGCTCAGATTCTCGCATTACTAGTTTATGAGGGTTTTTTTTTGAAATTTCCGCTTGACTGCATGATTTAATAATTTCAAAATCATTTTTAGATAACTTTGGAATTAAACCTAAGCTACTAAAATTTGAAGTTGCACGTTTATTAATATGACAAAGTCTAGAATGCCAAATATTAAAATCACACAACATGTAAACAAAATCTGAAATTTTATTAATAGAAACATCAACATTTAATTTAAACATGTCATTAGTGGCGTACCCTTTCCCAACAAATACGTCATTCCTAGTAAGAGTATACAAGTCTGCTCCTATAATATGGGTAAAACCAGCCTTATTAAGAAGAAAACTAGAAACTAGATTCTTCCTCATCTCTGGAGTGTGCATTGCATCTTTGATAATCAGAGTCTTCTCTGATGTAAACTTTAGCTCCACATCACCAGTTCCAGCAACAACAATGGTGTGGGAGTTACCCAACAACACCTCCTTGTCATCAACATTTGTGTATGTTTTGAACATAGCACGGCCATAGAAGACATGGTGGGATGCGCCAGTATCTATCCACCACCCATCAATTCCTCCAACCATAGTGACCTCAAATAATACAGCCACAAATGGATCATCAACTATGTTGGCTTGTGAAGGACGATCCATTGGGTTATTTCTGCACTTGCGTGCCATATGACCTGGTTTCCCACACTTGAAGAAGGTGAACAAGTCCCACTAGTGCTCTTCTGATCCAACTTGCATCCAACAAAATCAGAATCGGAATATCCTACCAAGGATAAGAGGCAACCCAAGGATACCATAATCCCATATTAGTTGTTCCTTTTAAATATCTCATGATGCGTTTAACAACAATATAATGTGAATCTTTAGGTAATGCTTGAAATCTAGCACACATACAAACACTAAACATAATATCGGGGAACTCGTAGTTAAATATAATAATGAATCGATAATCCCTCGATACTTGGTTACCTCGATAGCTTTTCCCTTTTCCTCTTTGTCTAGATAGCAAGCAGACGCCATAGGTGTTGAAGCTTCTTTACATTTTTCCATGTCGAACTTTTTCAGTAACTCCTTGCAGTATTTCAATTGATGAATGAAGATGTCACTTTCCATTTGTTTGATTTGTAGCCCAAGGAAGAAGGTCAACTCATCCATCATTGACATCTCAAATTCTCCCTACATCATCTCAGAAAATTCTTTACACAAAATGTCATTAGTAGATTCGAAAATTATATCATCAACATATATTTGAACTAATAATATGTGATCATCTAATCTATGGATAAAGATGGTAGTATCAACCATACCCCTCATGGACCCTTTTTCCAAAAGGAAAGAGCTCAATCTATCATACCAAGCTCTAGGGGCATGTTTCAGACCATAGAGAGCCTTCTTGAGCTTATATACAGGGTTCAGATATTTAAAATTTTCAAAGCCGAGAGGTTGATTAACATATACCTCCTCTTGAATGTAGCCATTCAGAAAGGCGCTCTTGACATCCATTTGAAAGAGCTTAAAGTTCATAATCGATGCAAAGGATAGAAGCATCCTAATGGCCTCTAATCTGGCTACAGGAGCATAGGTCTCATCATAATCGATGCCTTCCTCCTGGTTGTAGCCTTTGGCCACTAAGGGTGCTTTATTTCTTATGATCAAGCCAGATTCATATAATTTTTTATGAAAGACCTATCTAGTACCAATCAATGCATGTTCTTTAGGATTAGGGATCAAGTCCCATACATTATTATGCTCGAACTGGTTTAACTCTTGTTGCATAGCTAAACCTCAGGGCACATCCTCGATGTCCTCATCGATGGTCTTTGGCTCGATTTGAGATACAAAAGCAACAAAGTTACAAAAATTACGTGAAGAACTACAGGTTACCACCCCCGTAGTGATATCCCTATAACTTTGTCGAGTGGATGATCCTTCTTGATCTTCTACGCGATCGACAGGTCCTGATGCTCATCTTGGACAATTTGCTATGCTTCTTATTCTTTGTCCTAGTCCATGTTCTTAGAGTATGCTTCTTCTAAAGCACCTGCAACATCATCAGAAAATATCTTTCTCTTCTCTTTTGGAGAAGATTCGTCAAAATGGACATGTATAGACTCTTCTACTTGCAATGAATATTATTAAACACTCGATAAGCTTTACTATGCAATGAATACCCTAAAAATATACCCTCATCAGCTTTTGAGTCAAATTTCCCTAAAGCTCTCTTTCCATTATTTAAGATAAAGCATTCACAACCAAAAGCATGAAAATGAGCAATATTAGGTTTTCGGCCTTTTAAAAGTTCATAAGGAGTTTTTGAAAAAGTAGTCCTTAAGAGTATACGATTTATCACATAGCAAGTTGTATGTACTGCATCAGTCCAAAAATACTTAGAAACCTTGCTTTCGTTCAGCATGGTTCTAGCAAGCTCCTCTAGGACTCGATTCTTCCTCTCAACAACTCCAATTTGTTGAGGGGTACGATGACCCGAGAACTGATGCATAATACAATATTTATCACAAAATTTATCAGATTGATGGTTTTCAAATTCACCACCATGATCGGATCGAATATATCTTATGGTTAAACTGATTTTGGATTTGTTTGGCAAGGGTTTTGAAAGACTTGAATGCATCGCTCTTGGACGATAGAAATAGTGTCCATGTGAATCTAGAGAAATCGTTAACAATTACTAAAGCTTAAAGCTACCACCAAAACTCAAAACTTGTGATGGTCCAATCAAGTCCATGTGGAGAAGCTTCAAGGTTCTTGTTGTGGATATCACATTCTTTTTACAAAAAGGGTTTTTAACTTTTTTCATTTTTGACAAGTATCACAATTTTCCTGAGTTTCAAAATCAAGTTTTGGTAGCCCATCAACCAAATTATTTTTAGACAATTTATCTAGATGCTTTACATGAATATTAGCACGCGCCTATGTCAAAGCCAGATGTCATCCTCTTTAGATATAAAACATTTTGAAAATAGAGTAGTGACATCCTCCAGGTTATCCATATAGATATTATGAATACGATGTCCGACAAACTTAACTTTATTAGATATATTGTCACGAATTATACAACATTCAAAATCAAAAGATACATAGTTACCTTAGTTGCAGAGTTGCCTGATACTCAAGAGATTGTGTTTCAGGCCTTCAACATATAGCACATTCTCGAACACTGCCTGATTTGAGTTGCCAATTATTATGGTGCCAAGTATCTTTCTTTTCTTGTTGTATGCGTACGTGACAAACCCTTTTTCTTTCAATGATAGATCTAGGAATTTTGATCTATCACTCGTCACATGTCTCAAGCATCCACTATCAAGATACCAATGTTTTCTAGGAATTTTGATCTGTCACCCATCATATATCTCGAGCATCCACTATCATGATACCAATGTTGTCCATGTGCTTGTAGACATACCTGCAAAATAGATCTCTTGCCTTTTTTAGATACCCAAGTTATATTGGGTCCTTTTCTGTTAGTAACCAGGGAGTCATCTCCCTCTTTCATCCAGACATATACGACACTAGGTATACCTTATTTCATAATATAACAAGAGTAGGAAGTGTGGCCATGTGTGCCACAATAAAAGCATGTAAGAACCTTCTTATTATTAAATTTATTATTAGGCCGAGTAATAGGTCTCCTATATGGTCTTCTCCTACGCATAGGGGGAATATATCCTAGTCTAGTATGGTCATTGATATTTCTAGTTTGCCTAAGCATAGTGTCTAACATGTTTTGACTCTCTGTGAGTCTTGCAAGTTTTTCATTAAGGTTCAAGTTTTCATTTTACAAAGTCTCACAAAAATCACAGACACTTGATTGACATAAATTATCATTAGAGGAATTGCATGTATTACAGGAATATATTAGATCTAATGTATCATTCTCTAGTTTTGTCTCATCCAATTCTTTATGTAATTAAACTATTTTCTATTCATTTAGAAGGATTACTCGTTTTCTATCAGAACTAATCCTAGCTAATTTCTTTAATTCATTATGCAATTCGACATAAGCATTATATAAATCCTCATAAGGAGGTGAATCATCAGATGAAGAAGATGAGGTATCAGAATATACCTCGTTGTTCACCTTCTTTGAATTTGAGCCACAAGCATCATTTGTTTTGGTCATTAAGCATAGCTTGGTTGTCTCCTCTTCATCTGAGGTGCTTGATGTCATATCCTCCTCTGGTACGTCCAATACAATGTAGGCCTTCTTTGACTTGAAGTCTCGAGGAGTTCTCTTTTCTGAATCAAATTTCTTGAGGTAAGTAGGACATTGAAACCTCATGTGTCCTGGCTTACCACACTCGTGGCAAGTGAAGCGCTCTTTGTTACCCTTGCCTTTTCTAGTTGACTCATGCGCTTCTTTCTTCTGGAAACGTTTGAATCCTCCTTTCTTTAGGAACTCCTCGAATTTTCGTACAAGAAGGCACAATGTTTCATCATCCATATCTGAATCAGACTTATCATCTTCTTTCTCTTCTGTAGATTGAGACGTTGTTGCTTTATGAGATATACTTTTCTTTTTGCGGTCTGATTCCTTGTGTATCGTCAAGCGTCCAAGCTCCATCTCGTGCTCTTGAAGCTTTCCAAATAATGTCGCCAAAGGCATGGAGTCAAGATCCTTGGATTCCATGATAGCTGTAACTTTAGGTTGCCATCTCCTATCAAGACAACGTAAAACTTTATTAGTAAGTTCTCCTTTGGTAAAAGATTTATCTATAGTAACTAAATGGTTTACTATATGAGTGAATCATTTTTTCATGTGTCAGGACATTCAACCTGGCACGCTTGACTTTGCTAGTGCCTTCGTGAGTTACTTGTAAAGTGTCCCACATTTTATTGGCACTTTGACACAGCAAAACCCGAAAGAATTCATCATATGATAGGACCGATGTGATGATGTTTTTAGCATGTAGATTGTGTTGAACCTTTTTACGTTCATCATCGGTCCATAGACTTTTACGTTTTTCTTTCAGTTCATCGTCCACTAAATGTTGTGGAACGAAAGGCTCGTTGACTACGAATTCCCAAATATCTGAGTCAATGGCTTCTATGAATATTTTCATGCGGACTTTCCAGTAGGCATATCCTTCGCCATTGAATACAGGAGGGCGGTTAATGGATGCGCCATCACCGCCAAAGGGTTGGTGGAACCCATTTGTTTTCCCTTAAGGATCATGCGTATGCGGTTGAGCTAGCACGTCGTACTAGCTCTGATACCCCTTGTTAGGTATCAGTGGATAGAACATACCAAGAAGGGGGGGTTGAATATGTGTCGTGGTTCCCAAATACCGCTTTTCGCACCAAAGCCATATCCTGGAAAACGCATAGTTAATCAATTAAAGAACTAACTTAATCGATTGAATTGCACAAAACAACAGGTTGTTGAATGACTTGTTTGCACAACCACTCATCGCTATTATAGAAATGATACAACAAATATATTTGAATATAACTAATCTCTATATGGCAGAATTACAGTATTCAAAATATCAACTAAAATAGGCAATTAAACAACTTGAAAAGTAAAGAGATAATGGTTAGAAAAAGCCAGCAACAAGGAATTTATATGCTGATTCATTTTGCGATCCACTGCAAAACTACATCCAGTCCTCCCCTTCTAATCTCGGGAGATTTTGTTCACTAATATTGAAACGAATGTATATTACATGCACACTTCCAATACGAGACCTTAGATGTTCCCTTCTTGAATTCCTAGAACATCTATCTTGGTTTGACTACTCTAATCGCCTAGGAAAACCTTTCTTACGATCTACCCCAGTCAAGAATATGTTCTAAACTCAAGACCTATGAGTCTTGGTGAAGACTCACTGAATCTATTTGATGGTAAGACACCAAGAGATGACTTTCCTTATCACAAAAACAGCACAAAAACAGAGTATTATAAAGCACAATATGGCTCAAATATTACAATTCAAATCCAACTATAAACCCTATACAAATCTCACAAATTAACAAGAATATGTATGAGTTCAGAATTATGCAGAAACATGTAATTTCATTCCTACAAAATCTCTAAAAGAAATGCAAAAGTCATGCAAGAAAAGATAGAAATATGAACATATTTAATCACATACAATTGGATGACATTTTTAATCCGAAGAATGATATTATCTCTCACTATCTCACAACCTACTCCGACGAGTGATACTTAACTATTATTTAGTGTATTACATAAGGTTTGAAAATCATCTTATAGTACAAGGACACTAGTTAAAGGATTTAGAAATTAAGTGTGGATTTATAATGTTTTTCAAAATGATTTGAGTATAGAAATAATTCTGTTTCAAATCAATTTTCTTCTCAAGAATTTGTAAATAATAGTTTATGTTTCTTTGTTAATGTTTTTATGCAACATAACTTAAAAATCATCAAAAAAGTTGTGAACCATTATTTTTGCTATAATATACCTATATAATCTTTTTCTAATGCAATTCTCTTTGGTTCGACAAAACCATATACTATACTACAATTGAATCTTGAAAAGAGATGCAAGTGTAACATAGTAAAGTGTTGACTTATAAATTTTATTTGTTGAATAAAAGATTCCTAAAAGCATAAGTTCAAACCAATTCATGGTTTGTAACTTTGTACATAAGAATAATATGCAAAAGAGTGCAATCCAATCAATGGATTGTTACTTAACAAATAAAGAGTGATGAATAATAATATAACCACTAACATTTATTTTCTGTCAATTACTTTCCACAACTAACATTTACTTTCTATCATTTACATTTCCGCAACTAACAATTATTTATTACTTTATTCTTTATACCAACCTTTCGAAAGAAGTGGTACGGTTAACTTCTAACTTTATTCTTTTGTTCATTTTATTCTTTGATACCA
>NW_017726821.1:0-2250 GCF_001865875.1 Lupinus angustifolius | reverse complement strand
CCTGGTGGTGGAAATCTCTTTTCAACAAATTAGCGCTATTGTCGGGGAATCGTTTTTTAAGAAATTTTTTATAATAATTGTGCATAAAATTTCCTTTACTTTTTGTACAAATTTAAATTTTTTATTTTTATAAAAATGTAAATTACAAAAACTTTGTAAATTCATATTTTTTTTCTACTAATATCTTCCTTGGAAATAGACAGAAGTCTTTTTGTGTATGAATTGTAGGAATAAACATATTGAATTCCTTTTCGATCCAGAATTAGAAAAAACATTAAGAGAAAAGAAAGCACGGAAAAATGCAAGACAAGCCCAATTTATTCCAAAGGTGGCAGATCCATCAATGGCCAACAATCAACAAAACGTTGATGGTTCACGAGCTGAAAACCAACCCACTGTTGAGGGTTTTGTCAGCTTCAACCTAAGAAACATGATCAGAATAGGGAGGCCTGTTGGTAGTCAAATGCCTCATAAAATGAAGTATAGATTAATACAACTCATGTACGCAAATCATTTTGCTGGGCTAGATCATGAAGATCCCTACAATCATCTGTCTAAGTTCTATGAACTAGTCGGGACTGCCGGGATATCTAAGACATAAGAAAAGGTTGTATTTCTCAGTCATTTCCCATTGACTCTAATTGGAAAAGTCAAGGAGTGGTTCCTGGATTTACCTCCACATATCCAAAATAACTGGAATCTAGTGGAGGAAAAATTCATGAACATACACTTTTCGCAAGGAAGTATATGGATATGAAGACTACCATATTCACTTTTGTGCAACCAACAAACGAAAGCCTCTGTGAATCATGGGACAGATTCAAGTCTATGCTGAAGAAATGCCCCAATCACGGATTTGATGTGCAAATCCAAATCCATAATTTCATCAATGGGTTACAACAACAACATAAGTGGATATTAAATGCAATTGCGGGTGGACATTTGTTGACAAAGTCCCTGTAAGAGGTCATTGATATCATCGAGTCCATGACCCTAAATGATTAGAAGAGCCAACATCAAAGAGGACCCCCACCAAGGAGAGGTGGAATCTTGGAACTAAGTCCAAGAGACCTTAGATGTTCCCTTCTTGAATTCCTAGAACATCTATCTTGGTTTGACTACTCTAATCGCCTAGGAAAACCTTTCTTACGATCTACCCCAGTCAAGAATATGTTCTAAACTCAAGACCTATGAGTCTTGGTGAAGACTCACTGAATCTATTTGATGGTAAGACACCAAGAGATGACTTTCCTTATCACAAAAACAGCACAAAAACAGAGTATTATAAAGCACAATATGGCTCAAATATTACAATTCAAATCCAACTATAAACCCTATACAAATCTCACAAATTAACAAGAATATGTATGAGTTCAGAATTATGCAGAAACATGTAATTTCATTCCTACAAAATCTCTAAAAGAAATGCAAAAGTCATGCAAGAAAAGATAGAAATATGAACATATTTAATCACATACAATTGGATGACATTTTTAATCCGAAGAATGATATTATCTCTCACTATCTCACAACCTACTCCGACGAGTGATACTTAACTATTATTTAGTGTATTACATAAGGTTTGAAAATCATCTTATAGTACAAGGACACTAGTTAAAGGATTTAGAAATTAAGTGTGGATTTATAATGTTTTTCAAAATGATTTGAGTATAGAAATAATTCTGTTTCAAATCAATTTTCTTCTCAAGAATTTGTAAATAATAGTTTATGTTTCTTTGTTAATGTTTTTATGCAACATAACTTAAAAATCATCAAAAAAGTTGTGAACCATTATTTTTGCTATAATATACCTATATAATCTTTTTCTAATGCAATTCTCTTTGGTTCGACAAAACCATATACTATACTACAATTGAATCTTGAAAAGAGATGCAAGTGTAACATAGTAAAGTGTTGACTTATAAATTTTATTTGTTGAATAAAAGATTCCTAAAAGCATAAGTTCAAACCAATTCATGGTTTGTAACTTTGTACATAAGAATAATATGCAAAAGAGTGCAATCCAATCAATGGATTGTTACTTAACAAATAAAGAGTGATGAATAATAATATAACCACTAACATTTATTTTCTGTCAATTACTTTCCACAACTAACATTTACTTTCTATCATTTACATTTCCGCAACTAACAATTATTTATTACTTTATTCTTTATACCAACCTTTCGAAAGAAGTGGTACGGTTAACTTCTAACTTTATTCTTTTGTTCATTTTATTCTTTGATACCA
>NW_017726820.1:0-13518 GCF_001865875.1 Lupinus angustifolius | reverse complement strand
CCTGGTGGTGGAAATCTCTTTTCAACAAATTAGCGCTATTGTCGGGGAATCGTTTTTTAAGAAATTTTTTATAATAATTGTGCATAAAATTTCCTTTACTTTTTGTACAAATTTAAATTTTTTATTTTTATAAAAATGTAAATTACAAAAACTTTGTAAATTCATATTTTTTTTCTACTAATATCTTCCTTGGAAATAGACAGAAGTCTTTTTGTGTATGAATTGTAGGAATAAACATATTGAATTCCTTTTCGATCCAGAATTAGAAAAAACATTAAGAGAAAAGAAAGCACGGAAAAATGCAAGACAAGCCCAATTTATTCCAAAGGTGGCAGATCCATCAATGGCCAACAATCAACAAAACGTTGATGGTTCACGAGCTGAAAACCAACCCACTGTTGAGGGTTTTGTCAGCTTCAACCTAAGAAACATGATCAGAATAGGGAGGCCTGTTGGTAGTCAAATGCCTCATAAAATGAAGTATAGATTAATACAACTCATGTACGCAAATCATTTTGCTGGGCTAGATCATGAAGATCCCTACAATCATCTGTCTAAGTTCTATGAACTAGTCGGGACTGCCGGGATATCTAAGACATAAGAAAAGGTTGTATTTCTCAGTCATTTCCCATTGACTCTAATTGGAAAAGTCAAGGAGTGGTTCCTGGATTTACCTCCACATATCCAAAATAACTGGAATCTAGTGGAGGAAAAATTCATGAACATACACTTTTCGCAAGGAAGTATATGGATATGAAGACTACCATATTCACTTTTGTGCAACCAACAAACGAAAGCCTCTGTGAATCATGGGACAGATTCAAGTCTATGCTGAAGAAATGCCCCAATCACGGATTTGATGTGCAAATCCAAATCCATAATTTCATCAATGGGTTACAACAACAACATAAGTGGATATTAAATGCAATTGCGGGTGGACATTTGTTGACAAAGTCCCTGTAAGAGGTCATTGATATCATCGAGTCCATGACCCTAAATGATTAGAAGAGCCAACATCAAAGAGGACCCCCACCAAGGAGAGGTGGAATCTTGGAACTAAGTCCAACAGATGATGTGTTAGCTCAACATAAACTGGTTCAACAACAATTAGATGAAGTATCTCAAAAGCTCAATGATATGCCTAGACAGATCAAAGAGTCTTCAAAGAAGCAAGTTTACAGATGTTACTAGTGTATTGATGATCATGATATGGGCCAGTGCCAGACTCAGGCTGAGGAAGTCCAATTTGTCAACAGTCCTCTAAGGCAAAATTTCCAGAACAATTACCCAATGGGAGGAAATCAGTTTAAGGGAACCAATTATGGAGGCAGGATAATCCTCAGAAATCACCATTTTATCCCAGACTCAATCAATTCCAACACCCTACCCAAGATAAGAATGTTAAATTAGAGGACACTCTGAACCATATCATGAAATTGACAATGTCCAACAAGAATAACGCAAATGCTTCCCTCAGGAACATGGAGATTCAAATTGGGCAGTTGGCTAAACAATTGGTAGAAAATCAGAAAACCACATTTTTTGCCAATACTGAAATCAATCCAAGGGAGCATTGCAATGCTATCTTGCAGGGTGAATCTAGCTCAGCTGAGCAGTAGGATGGGGATGGTGGAGAAAGCTGGACTTTTGTAGGAGTGGAAGATTTTTCTCAAGGAAAGGCAAGGAGGTTGGTACAAGGACACTAGTTAAAGGATTTAGAAATTAAGTGTGGATTTATAATGTTTTTCAAAATGATTTGAGTATAGAAATAATTCTGTTTCAAATCAATTTTCTTCTCAAGAATTTGTAAATAATAGTTTATGTTTCTTTGTTAATGTTTTTATGCAACATAACTTAAAAATCATCAAAAAAGTTGTGAACCATTATTTTTGCTATAATATACCTATATAATCTTTTTCTAATGCAATTCTCTTTGGTTCGACAAAACCATATACTATACTACAATTGAATCTTGAAAAGAGATGCAAGTGTAACATAGTAAAGTGTTGACTTATAAATTTTATTTGTTGAATAAAAGATTCCTAAAAGCATAAGTTCAAACCAATTCATGGTTTGTAACTTTGTACATAGGAATAATATGCAAAAGAGTGCAATCCAATCAATGGATTGTTACTTAACAAATAAAGAGTGATGAATAATAATATAACCACTAACATTTATTTTCTGTCAATTACTTTCCACAACTAACATTTACTTTCTATCATTTACATTTCCGCAACTAACAATTATTTATTACTTTATTCTTTATACCAACCTTTCGAAAGAAGTGGTACGGTTAACTTCTAACTTTATTCTTTTGTTCATTTTATTCTTTGATACCAACCTTTCATACGAAATGGTATGTTTAACTTAAAAAAATGAGACCAACGTTTATGATATGGTTAAATGGAACCCGAAAAGGGAGTAAATAAATAAACTCACCAAATAAATAAGTTATTCATCACTCATCACTCTAAAATAAAACAAACTTGCAACAACCAGGAAAACCCTTCAACAAAGTGACACGTTTTATTATTGAGGGGGGGGGAAAATTTCCTTTACTTTTTGTACAAATTTAAATTTTTTATTTTTATAAAAATGTAAATTACAAAAACTTTGTAAATTCATATTTTTTTTCTACTAATATCTTCCTTGGAAATAGACAGAAGTCTTTTTGTGTATGAATTGTAGGAATAAACATATTGAATTCCTTTTCGATCCAGAATTAGAAAAAACATTAAGAGAAAAGAAAGCACGGAAAAATGCAAGACAAGCCCAATTTATTCCAAAGGTGGCAGATCCATCAATGGCCAACAATCAACAAAACGTTGATGGTTCACGAGCTGAAAACCAACCCACTGTTGAGGGTTTTGTCAGCTTCAACCTAAGAAACATGATCAGAATAGGGAGGCCTGTTGGTAGTCAAATGCCTCATAAAATGAAGTATAGATTAATACAACTCATGTACGCAAATCATTTTGCTGGGCTAGATCATGAAGATCCCTACAATCATCTGTCTAAGTTCTATGAACTAGTCGGGACTGCCGGGATATCTAAGACATAAGAAAAGGTTGTATTTCTCAGTCATTTCCCATTGACTCTAATTGGAAAAGTCAAGGAGTGGTTCCTGGATTTACCTCCACATATCCAAAATAACTGGAATCTAGTGGAGGAAAAATTCATGAACATACACTTTTCGCAAGGAAGTATATGGATATGAAGACTACCATATTCACTTTTGTGCAACCAACAAACGAAAGCCTCTGTGAATCATGGGACAGATTCAAGTCTATGCTGAAGAAATGCCCCAATCACGGATTTGATGTGCAAATCCAAATCCATAATTTCATCAATGGGTTACAACAACAACATAAGTGGATATTAAATGCAATTGCGGGTGGACATTTGTTGACAAAGTCCCTGTAAGAGGTCATTGATATCATCGAGTCCATGACCCTAAATGATTAGAAGAGCCAACATCAAAGAGGACCCCCACCAAGGAGAGGTGGAATCTTGGAACTAAGTCCAACAGATGATGTGTTAGCTCAACATAAACTGGTTCAACAACAATTAGATGAAGTATCTCAAAAGCTCAATGATATGCCTAGACAGATCAAAGAGTCTTCAAAGAAGCAAGTTTACAGATGTTACTAGTGTATTGATGATCATGATATGGGCCAGTGCCAGACTCAGGCTGAGGAAGTCCAATTTGTCAACAGTCCTCTAAGGCAAAATTTCCAGAACAATTACCCAATGGGAGGAAATCAGTTTAAGGGAACCAATTATGGAGGCAGGATAATCCTCAGAAATCACCATTTTATCCCAGACTCAATCAATTCCAACACCCTACCCAAGATAAGAATGTTAAATTAGAGGACACTCTGAACCATATCATGAAATTGACAATGTCCAACAAGAATAACGCAAATGCTTCCCTCAGGAACATGGAGATTCAAATTGGGCAGTTGGCTAAACAATTGGTAGAAAATCAGAAAACCACATTTTTTGCCAATACTGAAATCAATCCAAGGGAGCATTGCAATGCTATCTTGCAGGGTGAATCTAGCTCAGCTGAGCAGTAGGATGGGGATGGTGGAGAAAGCTGGACTTTTGTAGGAGTGGAAGATTTTTCTCAAGGAAAGGCAAGGAGGTTGAGAAAGAAGCAAAGAAAAGCACCAAATTTTTCAACAAGGATGCAAAGCGTATGTTCAAGGATATCACTCCTAAAACTGCACCGCTCCTAGAGAAAATGTTCAATTGCAAGAGGAATTTGATGGGTTCATGCTCATGGTAGCCAAGTTCGGATGGAACAAGCTCACATCACCATACAATATGTTCTCTTTGGATATTGTGAAGCAATTCTATGCCAATTCAATTATGTTGGGGAGGCAAGAACCAATAGATATACTTGGGTCAACAGTAAAAGAGTATACTATGATAACTACATGATTAATGAGTACCTAGGAAACCTATGGTCTTTAAGCCCGAATTGTGACCATGACCTTTGCACATTCCAACTCAAAATAAGAGCATCTTCCGAAATGGTATGTTTAACTTAAAAAAATGAGACCAACGTTTATGATATGGTTAAATGGAACCCGAAAAGGGAGTAAATAAATAAACTCACCAAATAAATAAGTTATTCATCACTCATCACTCTAAAATAAAACAAACTTGCAACAACCAGGAAAACCCTTCAACAAAGTGACACGTTTTATTATTGAGGGGGGAAAATCAAATTTTCAAAGAGAAAATTGAGAAAAATTATTTTGGTCCATAAAAACAATTTTTGAAAATCAAATGCAAGAGGAAAATGAGTAAAACATTTTTTGGGGTCAAAGTAGGCCAAACTTGTGAGCCAACATGACCCAACATGGGCTAAGCCAAAACCAGTCAAACTGACCGGTGCGCATGGCATGGCTGTCAAGGCGCCCAATGCACCAACTAGTGCCACATAGGAGAAAATCTCCAAAAGAGGATTTCCCCCCTCCTCTTATCCTTTTTGGAATCCTATCCCATTAAAAGCCCCCTTGACCAAAAATTCACTCCTATCCTCATTTTGAAAAACCAAAATAACTCTCTCTAACAACTCTCCTAAAAAACTCTATTTTTTCTTTAAGTTTCAAAAATGCAAGTAATCATCTCCTTCAAAGCTTTAATATTTTATGTTCTTCTTGAAAACTTTTTTATTTGGGAAATTTTAAGCATCGAAGTCAAAAAATTTCATAAAGATTCAAAGAAAATCCTCAAATCAAAAAGTTTCAAAATTTTCCGTTCTTGGAAAATCTTGAAAAACACATGTAATTTTTGAATCTCCTTCAACTTGCATAAGTATTTGTGTTGAATGTGGGCTGAATATGAATGGAATATTGTGCATGTGAAAATCTTGTCTTGAAAATTTTGAATTTTGAAAATTTTTCTTCTACACTTTTCTCCAACATAAATTTGATTCATTCATAAACTTTGTGACCAAACATGCCTAGACATGACTTATTCATGATTATGGAAAAAAAGTTTTAAGCCATTGGTTTGCTCACCAAGTGTTTGAAAAAATGACTCAATCAAGTAGTGAAAAACGTGTAGAAAATTGAGTAAGTTTTTTAGCCAAAATTTTGTTTTAAAATTGCAAACTCTAACCACATTAAAATTTGTTTCATGGCTGGAAATTTTATGCTTTGGCTTAAATACTTATCTCAAATATTTCTCAAAAGAGAAAAAAATCCATACAAGCACAAAAATTTGAAATCTTGCAAGTTGTATGAACTTTGTGTTGTATTCTCACTTTTTCATGTACCAAACACCTTCAAAATGCTTGAGAAATCTGTTTTGATGTGTTAATAAAATTTTGGGGCTGTTTTGGAAAATATGATGCAACCAAATATTTTGAAATTTTTTACTTAGGCATTTTTTGTGAACATGTGATTTTTGGCTTGGTTGATTAAAAAAGCATGATGTTGGGGATATTTTGATAGTGTTAAAAAAACATTATAAAAATGCCTTTGAATTTTGTTTCTAACTCCTAGGGAATGGAAAAATTGCATTGTAAAAATGTTTTGTATGAGTGAAAGATTTGTCTCAAGGAAAGGCAATGAGGTTGAAAAAGAAGCAAAGAAAAGCACCAAATTTTTCAACAAGGATGCAAAGCGTATGTTCAAGGATATCACTCCTAAAACTGCACCGCTCCTAGAGAAAATGTTCAATTGCAAGAGGAATTTGATGGGTTCATGCTCATGGTAGCCAAGTTCGGATGGAACAAGCTCACATCACCATACAATATGTTCTCTTTGGATATTGTGAAGCAATTCTATGCCAATTCAATTATGTTGGGGAGGCAAGAACCAATAGATATACTTGGGTCAACAGTAAAAGAGTATACTATGATAACTACATGATTAATGAGTACCTAGGAAACCTATGGTCTTTAAGCCCGAATTGTGACCATGACCTTTGCACATTCCAACTCAAAATAAGAGCATCTTCTTCGGGGGAAGGAGACTTTCATGATGATGCTCAAGTGAGGAGAAGCTTATGCTTGCAAGGATTGGAGGTCAACCAAAGTGGTCCGGTGTTCTGATTTTGTATGACTCAAGCATCCCAACTTTGGACCATCTTTATGTTATCAAACATTTGGCCGACTTCTCATGTCTCTGATCTACCTCTAGGAAAATCAAAGCTTATCAACTCCATCTATGAGGACAAATCCATTGACATAGTGGCCATCATCTTGGATGCCATCAATGATTTCATAACAAGGGATATAGCTTCTTTAATTTTACCTTCACTTATCCCTGACCTATGTAGGTACCAAGAAGTTCCCAGACCTTATGGAGAAATCATGACACTCAAAACCGAGATCAACACCTATTATGTCCAATCACCTGGCACAGAAAGAAGCTTGGCCCAATCTAGGGCCGATTTGAGGAAGAAATTTGTAGATATGGGTTCCTCTTCTCAACCACCACGTAGGAGGGCAAGTAATATCACTTTGGAAGCAATTGTTGAAGAACAACATTTCCAAAACGATCAACAAATTGCTTGCTTTCGTGGAATTACTAGCATGTATAGAAGATTTCAAAGCATCTATGGCTCTCATCCAAATTTCCAAGGTGGAACCTATGAGGAGCTTGTTGCTAACACTCAATGGCCAGAGGGATGATCACAAGGCCTTGATGAAGATGAAGAAGATTGAGCAAAGCAACAAAATCGGTTTTCTCTTTATTTTTATGCATTTGATATTTTGCAAAAACTATTTCCTTGTTTTCGTACCTTAAACTTTGTTATTTGCTTCCTTGTTTATAATTTTAGTTTGAATTATGTTGTGTGATTTAAATTGTTTGCAAATTTATTTTAGTAATTAAGTTAAATATTTTTTTTAATTTTCCATATTGATCAAACATCTCCTATCAAAAAACAATTTTTTCATTGGCTTGAGGACAAGTCATCATTTAAAGATGGGGAACATTGTTGATGAATATGTGAAAAATATAATTTTTTGTAGAATGTACATTTATTTAGAAAGTAATTTGTTTGTCCATAAAAACTCAAAATTGTTTTTTCAAAAACCGAATTGAATTGGCTAAATGAAATTAATTGACAAAGATTGCATGATTGAAAAAAATGCTAAAACACATTTTTAAGCTTTCATTGAGAAAAATGAGATATATGCCTTAAACTTTTTTGAAAAATCACATAATGTCATAGCAAGAAAATTTTGTGCAAAATGAAAGGAAATTTTAAATTCGTGTAACATGATTGTTGCAAACAATTTTTCAAAATAAAAGTATAAATCCAAACCAAGTGAGGGAGTGAGCTAAACATATGTGAAAAAAAAGTGAAATCAACATTTGTTTTGTCTAATTAAACTTGTTTTAGTCTTTAGTTCTCTTAATTGCATAAGATTGATAGGAAAGGATTAAGGCATGTTTATTCTTTAGTTAAACCAAAATGGCCAAAAATTCTAACCAGAAATAGGATCGTCGTTTGATAAGCCCCTTTGAGCCAAAAAAAGTGATTTAATTTTTTTCAAACCCATGAACAAAGAGAGCATAAATTTTTAAAAGTGTTTGAAAAAGAATAAGTTGGGGAAAAATTGGCAAGTTTGACTTCTTAAAAATGAAAAAAAAAATACTTTTCAATCTCTTTACAAAAACCAACAACAGTTGTCAAAAATAGAAACAAAAAGAGATTAAAAAATACAATGAAAAAGCCAAAAAGAGTCAAGGTTCAAAAGGCAATAGGTTGGGAAGAAATTATGAAAGAAAGCAAAAGTGAAGTGCTTAAAGTGAGAAAGTTTTTTGAAATTTTTTGCTCTCCTGAAATGGATTTGCTTATCCAATAAAAACCATGATTTTTCAACCCTAGCATCATTACAACCGAAAACGAGTCCTTAGTGATCCTTAATTGAATATGCAATTTAAGAGAATAGGTAAAACAAAGACCAAGTTCAAATTACTACATTCAAATGGTTGAATATTGAGTGAAATACTTACAACCCTTGAAAAGTTATATCTTTGAACTTATGTGCCCAACAAAACACTTATTGATTTAAAATTATTTGCTTTGATTTTGTTACACAATTTTCGACGAACATAATCATAAAAATTGATGTTTGAAGCATTATGTGTGAATTTCACAAATCTTGAAAATCTCATTGAAAATTTTGAGCATGATTAAGCAAAATTTGAAATCATGTCAATCTAATCATAACAAATTAGCCAATGTAATTCTGATGTGCTTTACCATTTGTTTGAGGACAAACAAAGTTTTAAGTTGGGGGATTTGATAAGTGCCAAAAATAAGTAATTTTCATACACTTTTCATGGCAATTATCCTATGCAAATCATGGAAAACCAACTTAATTCAATACTTTTTAGATAAATTATCATATTGTGGTTGTATATTTTTGTCTACCTCTTTTCCAAATCTTTGTGTGAAGTTTCTAGGAAAAATTGAAGAGGGAAAAAAAATCAAGAAATAGTCAAGCAAGGAGGTGTCCACATAAGCCACTTTTGATGCACACATGGTAAGCTAAGTGCTTGACCACAAGCATGGACCAACAACAAGAAGTTGTTCACTAAGCAGCCTGGCGTGGACACTTAGCACTGCCCAGCTCACTTGGCACCAACTTGGCTCGGTTAGGCACAAGCCTTACATGGTCATACTCAAGCATGACAGAAGCTAACCTGCTGAAGCAGACAGCTCAGCGTGCACCTTGGGATCGCCTAACTAGAACCACACACCTGGCCAGAGCAGGACAAAGCTGCTCAAGCAGGCAGCTCAGCATGGACACCAAAGCAGCCAGGCGGGCTGGACCAACAAAGGTGTCAACTTGACTTAGCCACCAAGCAACCATGACATTACGCATGACCTCACTTGACAAGGCCTCTGAACACTTTTCAGAGTAGCTCACAATACCCTGGTCAAGTAGCTCACAACTAGCTTTGGTGAGTCAACACCAAGCAGCTGACTAAGCTGCTTGGTCATGGACCAAACCCATGTTGAAGGGTTTGGTGTGCCGAGCGTGGATCAGGAGGGGGCAAGGCGATCATGGGTTGGTTATAAATAGAGGCCATCTCCCACTCTTCAAAGAAATTCAATTCAAATTCCATTCAAAATACACTTCAATACACATTCTTCTTCTTCACTTCTTCTCTCTAGAAATTCTGGTCACGGTTCTAAACTTGTTCTAAGTAAATTCTCGTAATTTTTACTTAGAGTTCAAGAGGAGAAAAGGAGATGGCAAATGTGATACAAAAACAAAATTTTGTAATCTCATTTGGGTCCAAAAACATCTCATCCTTGGATATACTTACAACCCTTGAAAAGTTATATCTTTGAACTTATGTGCCCAACAAAACACTTATTGATTTAAAATTATTTGCTTTGATTTTGTTACACAATTTTCGACGAACATAATCATAAAAATTGATGTTTGAAGCATTATGTGTGAATTTCACAAATCTTATGACATATGCTCTTATACATTGATTTGGATTATGGTGTAATTTTATTTATTTTCCTCAATTGTATCATCTTTTGATTTCAATACATTCAAGTTATTATTTTTGGTTCTCATTGAAAATTTTGAGCATGATTAAGCAAAATTTGAAATCATGTCAATCTAATCATAACAAATTAGCCAATGTAATTCTGATGTGCTTTACCATTTGTTTGAGGACAAACAAAGTTTTAAGTTGGCATCACCTAAAACTTGATTTAAAGATCAAAAAATGTTTCTTCTTAAAGTGTTGAAAAGTGAACTAAAAAGTATAACCTACACAGTAATTTTCATACACTTTTCATGGCAATTATCCTATGCAAATCATGGAAAACCAACTTAATTCAATACTTTTTAGATAAATTATCATATTGTGGTTGTATATTTTTGTCTACCTCTTTTCCAAATCTTTGTGTGAAGTTTCTAGGAAAAATTAAAGAGGGAAAAAAAATCAAGAAATAGTCAAGCAAGGAGGTGTCCACATAAGCCACTTTTGATGCACACATGGTAAGCTAAGTGCTTGACCACAAGCATGGACCAACAACAAGAAGTTGTTCACTAAGCAGCCTGGCGTGGACACTTAGCACTGCCCAGCTCACTTGGCACCAACTTGGCTCGGTTAGGCACAAGCCTTACATGGTCATACTCAAGCATGACAGAAGCTAACCTGCTGAAGCAGACAGCTCAGCGTGCACCTTGGGATCGCCTAACTAGAACCACACACCTGGCCAGAGCAGGACAAAGCTGCTCAAGCAGGCAGCTCAGCATGGACACCAAAGCAGCCAGGCGGGCTGGACCAACAAAGGTGTCAACTTGACTTAGCCACCAAGCAACCATGACATTACGCATGACCTCACTTGACAAGGCCTCTGAACACTTTTCAGAGTAGCTCACAATACCCTGGTCAAGTAGCTCACAACTAGCTTTGGTGAGTCAACACCAAGCAGCTGACTAAGCTGCTTGGTCATGGACCAAACCCATGCTGAAGGGTTTGGTGTGCCTGGTGTGCGCAAGCAAGTGAGCCAGACAGTGATCTGGTTGCCAATAAATAAGGCATTCACATTCCATTCAAAATACACTTCAATACACATTCTTCTTCTTCACTTCTTCTCTCTAGAAATTCTGGTCACGGTTCTAAACTTGTTCTAAGTAAATTCTCGTAATTTTTACTTAGAGTTCAAGAGGAGAAAAGGAGATGGCAAATGTGATACAAAAACAAAATTTTGTAATCTCATTTGGGTCCAAAAACATCTCATCCTTGGATATATGACATATGCTCTTATACATTGATTTGGATTATGGTGTAATTTTATTTATTTTCCTCAATTGTATCATCTTTTGATTTCAATACATTCAAGTTATTATTTTTGGTTAAGTTTTGATTCTTTAAGAAGTTCTTAATGTGGTTTTAGCTTCATCACCTAAAACTTGATTTAAAGATCAAAAAATGTTTCTTCTTAAAGTGTTGAAAAGTGAACTAAAAAGTATAACCTACACCTTAGTTCACTTGTCATATCAAGCATCTATTTTAAGCAACTTATGTTCAAGGATAAATGATATTAATGAAGCGTGAAGTAGGGTGTGACAACCTACTCCAACGAGTGACACTTAACTATTATTTAGTGTATTACATAAGGTTTGAAAGTCATCTTATCATATTAGGACACTAGATGAAGGATTTAGAAATGATGTATGAAATTAACCAAAAGCATAACATATAACTTGTAATGTTTTTCAAAATCATTTGAGTCTAGAAATAATTCCATGTTTCAAATCAATTTTCTTGTCAAGAATTTGTGAATATTAGTTTATGTTTCTTTGTTAATAATTTTATGCAACATAACTCAAAAATCATCAAAAACGTTGTTAATCATTATTTTTGCTATAATATACCTATATTACTTTTTTCTAATGCAATTCCATTTGTTTCGACAAAACCCTATATTATACTATAATTGAATCTTGAAAATAGATGCAAGTGTAACATAGTAAATTGTTGAGTTATAAATTTTATTTGTTGAATAAAAGATTCCTAAAAGCATAAGTTCAAACCAATTCATGGTTTGTAACTTTGTACATAGGAATAATATGCAAAAGAGTGGAATCCAATCAATGGATTGTTACTTAACAAATAAAGAATAATGAATAATAATCTAACCACTAACATTTACTTTCTGTCATTTACTTTCCCCAACTAATATTTACTTTCTGTCATTTATTTTCCGCAACTAACATTTACTTTTTGTCATTTACATTTCCGCAACTAACATTTATTTATTATTTTATTGTTTATTCTTTATACCAACTCTTTGAAAGAAGTGGTATGGTTAACTTAACTTTATTCTTTTGTTCATTTTATTCTTTGATACCAACCTTTCATAAGAAATGATATGGTTAACTTAACAAAATGAGACCGACGTTTGTGGTATGGTTAAAAGGAACCCGAAAAGGGAGTAAATAAATAAAGTCACCAAATGTCGTTGGATAGAAATTTTGGACAAAAAATATATATACTATTAATATTAAATGACTTATAAGTATCCTTAGAATATATTTTAATACATACATAATATATTTCATCAAGTGTAAAATCATTATGAACTCAAATGAAGTTATATTGTTATAAACAACATCAACATCTAAATGTATAAGAGAATTTGATCAATATATAATTTTTAAAAGAATCACACATGTTGCACTATATTTATTTATCAAGCTACAAATTAAATAAATATGTGAACTTCAAGTATGTCTATAAAGACGTATTAGTCACGTATAAGTAAAGGGAGTACATCTGCTCCAAAAAGTGTGTAATATTCTATGTGTCACATTTTATAATTTAAAAGTTTAATATTTAAGTATTTTTTAGAATAAATGATACATGAAGTAACACACTTTTTGAGACAGCAAATATATTCCCGTAAGAAAATAGTAAAAAAAAAAGTATTCAAAAAATAAAATAAAAAAATCTAGGGGGCAGCTGCCCCCTCCTGTCCCTTTATAGCTCTGCCCCTGTACATACATACATATACATAAATATATATACATACATACATATACATAAATATATATACATACATATACATATATATATATATATATATATATATATATATACACGACTAATTTGAAAAGTAAACTTGTGTGACCAACTTAAAAACAAAAAATAATGCAAATGGCCCGTTTAGTAGTTGTTTATTTTATTTATAAGTCAATGACATGTAATACACAAATTGTTAGGATATTACTAGCTAATTACTATAGCTGGAGAAATTAAAAGACAGACACAGAATTTAAAATAGAAAATATCTTTATTCATAGCCTCCAAGCATTAACAATGCAGAATTTAAATACAGAAGCTTGAACATTTAGGGTTACTAAAGAGACTGGGCTTAGACAAGAGCCCATTCTGGAAACTTAAAGACAAACATTAAGATGAATTAATATTTCACCACAAAGTCAGAAATCCAATTGGGTCTTTGTTTAATACGTGTGGGCCTTTGGACCATGATAGGTTGTGG
>NW_017726819.1:0-1953 GCF_001865875.1 Lupinus angustifolius | reverse complement strand
AAGAATTTGTGAATATTAGTTTATGTTTCTTTGTTAATAATTTTATGCAACATAACTCAAAAATCATCAAAAACGTTGTTAATCATTATTTTTGCTATAATATACCTATATTACTTTTTTCTAATGCAATTCCATTTGTTTCGACAAAACCCTATATTATACTATAATTGAATCTTGAAAATAGATGCAAGTGTAACATAGTAAATTGTTGAGTTATAAATTTTATTTGTTGAATAAAAGATTCCTAAAAGCATAAGTTCAAACCAATTCATGGTTTGTAACTTTGTACATAGGAATAATATGCAAAAGAGTGGAATCCAATCAATGGATTGTTACTTAACAAATAAAGAATAATGAATAATAATCTAACCACTAACATTTACTTTCTGTCATTTACTTTCCCCAACTAATATTTACTTTCTGTCATTTATTTTCCGCAACTAACATTTACTTTTTGTCATTTACATTTCCGCAACTAACATTTATTTATTATTTTATTGTTTATTCTTTATACCAACTCTTTGAAAGAAGTGGTATGGTTAACTTAACTTTATTCTTTTGTTCATTTTATTCTTTGATACCAACCTTTCATAAGAAATGATATGGTTAACTTAACAAAATGAGACCGACGTTTGTGGTATGGTTAAAAGGAACCCGAAAAGGGAGTAAATAAATAAAGTCACCAAATAAATAAGTTATTCATCACTCATCACTCTAAAATAAAACAAACTTGCAACAACTAGGAAAACCCTTCAACAAAGTGACTCATTTTGTTGTTAAGGGGGAGTTCCTGGTGGTGGAAATCTAAAATTAAAAAAATAATAATCTAAAATTAAAAAAAATCTATTATCTTCTCTCATCTCATCCCTTCAAAGGTACATTAACATAATGAAACACATGTTTTTCTTTTTTCAATCTTCAATACATTAGAGACCAAAGACAATGAAACAATACTATTAAGTAACTTCTTTTTCCTTTTTTCTCCCCTCTCCCTCCCCATCTCAAACCTTCAGACATAGGAAAAGTTCAACATTATGTCATTTTGCCCAAAATTATTATACACACCCAATTCAGACATAGGAAATGCCACATACCCTATTTCTCAATCTTCATAAATTGGGTTCTTTTCATTTTACATTTTTTCCTCTTGAGCCAATTCAATAATTTTTTCACTAAATTGTGAAGAAAAAAAGTACATTTTTTAACTATAATGGGAGATGAAATAACGAGGGTGATGTTTCCTCCAATTCAGACGTTGCTTAATAATTTGTTTCATTGGGTTTGGTCTGTGATTAATATATTGAAGATTGAAATTGAAAAAATTGGGGATTAAGGTTCTTAGGTGGTGTTGTTGTGGTTCATATGAGAGACTAAAAGGAGAGAAAATAATAGATTACTTATTTTTAATTTCAGATTAACAACTTGCCAAAATATCATTATCACCATTACTCATTTTAACATATTATTAAGGGTATATGTTGTCCCACTTTTATGGTACATAATGCTAATATGTATCTAACTAAAAAAGAAGGTTACTCATGTTAACAAACTCATATCCACAGACGTACATATACATACATACATACATATACATACACAGTGGCGGATCTTGATCAAAATTTTAGGAGGGGCAATGATATTTAATTACAATTTATAATTAAAATTAATTAAATAACAAAAATATATACAGGGAGGCCAAAGATAAAATTTTAACTATTTCCTTTAAAATATAAATCAATATGTTCTCTGCAAGATAAAATAAGATGAATTACTTGATAATGCAATATATGACTAATAACATATGATAGAAATTTTGTCAAACTTGATTGGCTAAGGACACCAAAAATAAAATGTTGACATTGAGATTTTAAACTAATCTTCATTGCTCATTGAAAGTCGTTGGATAGAAATTTTGGACAAAAAATATATATACTATTAATATTAAATGACTTA
>NW_017726818.1:0-14363 GCF_001865875.1 Lupinus angustifolius | reverse complement strand
TACATATACATAAATATATATACATACATACATATACATAAATATATATACATACATATACATATATATATATATATATATATATATATATACACGACTAATTTGAAAAGTAAACTTGTGTGACCAACTTAAAAACAAAAAATAATGCAAATGGCCCGTTTAGTAGTTGTTTATTTTATTTATAAGTCAATGACATGTAATACACAAATTGTTAGGATATTACTAGCTAATTACTATAGCTGGAGAAATTAAAAGACAGACACAGAATTTAAAATAGAAAATATCTTTATTCATAGCCTCCAAGCATTAACAATGCAGAATTTAAATACAGAAGCTTGAACATTTAGGGTTACTAAAGAGACTGGGCTTAGACAAGAGCCCATTCTGGAAACTTAAAGACAAACATTAAGATGAATTAATATTTCACCACAAAGTCAGAAATCCAATTGGGTCTTTGTTTAATACGTGTGGGCCTTTGGACCATGATAGGTTGTGGGCTCGTATCATCACCTATCCCTTCAAGAGACACCTTGTCCTCAAGGTGTGTGGAAGCTTCGGTAGTGTGGTTCCCACGTGAGTTGGTAATGCAACGGTCAGCCAGAGTGGGTGGAGGACAGTTGTCATCTTTGGACGGCTGGATCCGTGTTGGCGCCAAAAGAGGAGATTGAATGGGTGGTCCAGATGTATGCAGAGGAGAGATGGGGAGTGGACCGTGGAGTCCTCCTTGAGACGCATAGCGCATTAATGAAGGTGCAGGGTGTGGCAGGTTATCCAAGGGTCCAGAATCATTGACCACATCCTACGGTGTGATATTAATGGGGTTTGTTGCCCGAGGTTCCATCAGTTCCCAAGTCAGAAGTACATTCATTGTAGTTTGCTTTTTGAGTTCCAACCCACACACATTCTTTCAAAGAGTTCTCTGCCAATCTTTCTTCACTCTTCTTTTTTTCTTCCTCCTTGAAGCCTTTGGGCTTTAGAGAAGGCTCCCAACCGTGGGGATTCTTTGTCACCACAAACTCTTGTCTTCCCTTTCTCCCATTACCCGTGATGACACCGAGGGCTGGGTCATTGATGACCTTGCTATTATCCTGAACATGGGATTTTTTTGGTGCTGATGCTGCATGGGGTATGGGTCATGTGTCTTGGAGCAAATCGTCACGTGGGAGTTCAACTAGGTGAGACTCTGGATCGCCATGGAACCGTCGGAGCAAGGAGACATAGAACAACGGGTGGATGCGAACCGAAGGAGGAAGGTCGAGTTCGTAAGCCACGAGGCCGATACGGCGTGTAACTCGGAATGGACCGAAAAATCTGCGGGATAGTTTGTTAGAGCGACGACGGGCCACAGTGTGTTGTCTGTATGGTTGGAGCCGGAGAAGGACCCACTCCCCTTCTACAAAGGTAACATCTTTTCGCTTTAAATCTGGTTGTGACTTCATGCGTTGTTGAGCATGAAGAAGATTTTGTTTCAAGGTCACTAACATTTCCGATCTGGATTGTAGTAACTCATGGATCTGTGGGTGTATGATGGATCTCGGAAGATAATCTCGAAGAGTAGGTGGTGATCGGCCAAAGAGCGCTTCAAAGGGTGTGAGCTTAAGTGAGGAATGCAAATTTGTATTGTGCCAATATTCGGCCAAAGGAAGGTGGACAAACCAGCGGGTCGGGTGAGTACCCGTGAAGCAACGAAGGTATGTTTGTAATCCCCTGTTCACAACCTCTGTTTGACCATCGGATTGAGGATGGTAGGCAGTGCTATAGCACAGGGATGTCCCTAAGAGTTTGAATAACTCTTTCCAGAATCCACTAAGGAAAACTGGGTCCCTGTCCGAAACAATACTCTTCGGTACACCATGGAGTTTGCAGATGTCGTTTAAAAAGCGACGAGCCAATGATTCGGCTGAGAACCGAGTCGGCGGAGCAATAAAGTGGCAATATTTGGTGAGTCTATCCACGATAACCCAAATCACCGTGTGACCATGGGAAGGAGGTAAGTGGGTGATAAAGTCCATGGATATGTCTTCCCATACCTTCTCAGGTATTTTTAGTGGCTGTAATAACCCATGTGGTTTATGTGGCAGGGAGTTGTTCGATTGGCAGGTGGCGCATTCACGGACCAGTTGCTTGACGTGCTTGGTAACCCCCGGCCAGGAACAGGAAGCTGTGAGTCTGGCCAAAGTTGGTGGCCATCCAGAGTGCCCAGCCATCGGTGATTCGTGATACTCCTTCATCAAGGTTAACTGGAGATCATCAACATCAGGTATGAAAAGTTTCTTTTGATAGAATAAGAACCCCTGTGAAAACTGAAACTGATCAGTGGCATGCTGTTGTATCACTTTTTGTCCAGGTGGTGTAGCATAGAAGGAATGAAGTCGATCCAGAAGTTGAGGTATGGACGAAGTCACAGAGAAAAATTGGGCGGGGTCATCCGAATGGCATCGAGACAAAGCATCAGCGACTCGATTTGAGGTACCTGTTCGATACCTAATATCATAAGTGAACCCAATCAATTTTGTGGCCCATTTCTGTTGTTCTGGTGTGCGGAAACCCTGAGTCATCAGGTGTTTCAAACTCTGTTGATCTGTGTAAATGTTGAATTTTCTGCCAATTAAATACTGACGCCACTTTTTTACAGACTCTGTCACGACAAACATCTCTCGGACATAGGTTGAGGCATGCTGCATCCTTGGAGTCATTTTCTTGCTGAAGAAAGCCAAAGGATGGCCCCCTTGTGAAAGCACCGCGCCTATAGCAACTGCTGAAGCATCGGTTTCAACATCGAATGGCACGGCGAAGTCTGGAAGATGGAGCACTGGAGTTGTAGACATAGCTTCTTTTAATTTTGTAAAGGCATTGTGAGCCTCACTTGTCCATGTAAAACATTGTAATTTTAAGATGTCGGTGAGAGGAGCGGCGAGTGTGGCGTAGTTTTTGACAAACTTTCTGTAGAAACCGGTGAGTCCCAAGAAACCCCTGAGAGTCGTGTGAGAACGTGGCTGAGGCCATTCCTGCATTGCATGGATTTTGTCGGGATCCGGTCTTACCACCCCGGCAGAAATAATATGACCCAAATAACTAACCGTATCAACACCAAACAGACATTTGGAGAACTTGGCATAAAACTGGTTAGTAACAAGTAGGTCCAAAATAATGCTCAGATGCACAAGATGATCAGTTAAGTTAGAACTATAAATAAGGATATCATCAAAGAAAACCAGAACAAACCTCCGCAAATGGGGCCTCAAGAGGTCGTTCATTGCTTCTTGAAAAGTGGATGGGGCATTGGTTAGCCCAAACGGCATAACAAGAAATTCGTTGTGACCATCAAACGTGCGAAAGGTTGTTTTCGCAATGTCACTAGGTTGCACCCTGATCTGGTGATATCCAGATCGTAAGTCGATCTTGGAAAAAATGGTTGCTGCACCGAGCTCATCCAGCAACTCATCAATGGTGGGAATCGGAAAACGATTACGAATGGTGATTGCATTGAGAGCCCGATAATCCACACAAAATCTCCATGTGCCATCTTTTTTTTTTAACAAGTAAAACTGGTGAAGAAAAAGGGCTTGTGCTAGGTGTTATAATGCCATCTTTTAACATTTCTTGAATCATTGTAGTCATGATTTCCTTTTGTGAGTGAGGGTAACGGTAGGGTTTGACTGAGACAGGGACTGAGTTGGGTAAGAGGGAAATGGAATGATCGTGGGGGCGAGAGGGTGGTAGGCCTTGTGATTTGTGAAATTTTTTATCGAATTTGGTGAGGAGAGTTTGTATGGCTGGGTTGATTAATGGGGTGGTTTGAGTGGTATGTGTAGGTGAGTGTAGTAATGGCAGGAAAGTGATTGTATGGAAGGAGGCAATTGCATCAGTATGTAAAAGGCGAGAGAGTTGATGAAAGGTGGAGGGGGAAATAGGTGTAGTAGGGTCACCTTGGAGGGTGATGGTGTTATCCCCTACCTTAAAGGACATGGATGGGATAGCGAAATCAGAGGTGACTGGGCCTAATGTTCACAACCATTCAATGCCAAGGACAACATCGGCCCCTTTGATGGGTAACAAGTAAAAATGGAATGTAGAACAACTGATTTTTTAGTTGGATAGGTGTGTTGGAGCACAAACCTGTACAGTAAATGTAAGCCCCATTGCCTACCATCACAGGAAACTTTGGAGTAGGGTCGATGTCCAATTGTAGGTTGTGTGCTAGTCGTGGTTGAAGCACATTATGGGAACTGCCCGTATCGACCAGAACGGTAACCGGGTGCCCAGCGATGAAACCTTGAAATCGCAGTGTCTTGGGCGATGGTTGGCCTTCCAGAGCTTGTTCTGAGAGTTGGAAATGAATCAGCTCGTCAGGTGAAGGCACAAGTTCTTCCTCTACAGTTTCCATGGAAGACAAAAGAGGTTCATCCGGTGAATCCAAATCGCTCACCAACATCAGCATGAAGCGCTTGGGTTGGCATTTGTGGCCTTGGTGATATTTTTCATCACGGTTGTAACATAGGCATTGGGCACGTCGCTCTTGAATTTGAGCAATGGTTAGACGACGTACTGGTAGGGTTGGTGGGGTAGATGGGGAACTGGATGAGGGGGCTGTTTGTGTTGGGGGTCGTGGGTATTGTAGTGAGGGGTTGTGGTTGTTGAAAGGAGTGTAGCGAACAAGTCTATGTAGGGGGGTTTAGAGTATTTGATCTTTGATTCCACCAATTTTGCAAGTCCCAAGGCATCTCTTATGTGAGATGGGCGTAATATTGCCAATTCGCGCCATATCTCAGGAATAAGTCCCGACAAAAAACAATTTAGGATGACTTCGGGAGATAATCCCCAAATTCGATTGCACAATTTTTCAAAATGCTTCTGATATTCTTCCACAGACCCTGTTTGGCGGAGCTTAAACAACTCCGCTTGGTGGTTTTCATAACAAGAGGGACCAAATCGACTCTCCAAGCACCTAGTAAAACTGTCCCAATCAGTAAATGTTGCATTGTGAAAAGCCCATTTGAACCAGCTAAGGGCGTCTCCCTTCATATAAAATGAGATAATATGAATTCGCTGATCTGGGGGAACTTGATAAAGTAGGAAAAACTGCTCTGCTTGGAATAACCAGTCTAGTGGTTCAGATCCATCAAAAGGGATAAGCTGCAGTTTTGGTGGTCTAGGCTGTGTGGGTGAGAAGGGCATTTGGGGAAAGTTGGGCCGTAGGTAGGGATGAGGGGGTATGAAAAATGGGGAAACGGGGGTGTGTGTATAGTTGGGAAACTGGTTGGGGGAGGGTTGTTGAGGTGGGGGAATCGGGATATTAGGGTTGGGGTTGGCCTGATTTGGTGTTAAATTTAGGGGTACGGAAATAGTTGGGTGTGTGTGGGTGGAAATAGTTGGGTGCGTGTGGGAAATGTTTGAAGATCCAGGTTGATTTGGGGTTAGTTAAGGGGGTTCAGGGGGAACTGTGTTCATACCTGCCAGTTTTTCTGTGATAGAACGAAGAGCTTCAGCAATGGTCTCATGCCTGGAGTCTTGTTGCTCCTGGTTTTCTTTGAGTTTGTCTGCGAAGAGTTGTAAGAGATTGTCATCAAGATCTTTGTTTGTAGTTTTAGGAGGCATGATATCAGGAATGAAAGCACCAAGTTGTTAGGATCTTACTAGCTAATTACTATAGTTGGAGAAATTAAAAGACAGACACATAATTTAAAATAGAAAATATCTTTATTCATAGCCTCCAAGCATTAACAATGCAGAATTTAAATACAGAAGCTTGAACATTTAGGGTTACTAAAGAGACTGGGCTTAGACAAGAGCCCATTCTGGAAACTTAAAGACAAACATTAAGATGAATTAATATTTCACCACAAAGTCAGAAATCTAATTGGGTCTTTGTTTAATACGTGTGGGCCTTTGGACCATGATAGGTTGTGGGCTCGTATCACAAATAGTATCTTATGCATAGACAATTTTTTTAAAAAGAAAACATTATTATTATTACCAATGTTGTCAATTAATGTTGTTTAAGATAAGCAGTTAAGCACAACAATTAAGATAAATTTCAATGAGATCACACGAAGTTGCGTACAGTTAGGTGAAAATTGTACCATGGGAGTTTCATGGTAAAATATTCTCAGGTATATATAATTGTTGCATAATCGAGTAACTGTCACACAAAGTTTTAATGGCCAATGGGCCTGACACACTTAATCATTGAAATAGTTAATAATTTATTTTAAAACCTTAGTGAAATATAAAAATGTGAAGTAATTTGTATGAGATATATTTAATTATTTTTAAGAATTGCATAATTAGAACTAAAATTTGTTTGAATTGCTTACAGTAAAAAGAAATAATATGATTTGATCAGCCAATATATTGTCTGGTGTGAAATGCTCTAAAGAAGCTATTAGATAACCCCGATTTTAAGGAGTACAGTTGCATTTGACTAAATTATAGTAGCTCCTTTAAGCTTTATTTTTCTTAATTCTATTTGGTTCTATATATAATAAACAATCAATATTTTCATTTTGCTAATGAGCATTGTTTAGGATTATAAATGAATAATTTTCCAATAGAAGTAATGTATTTATTATTTCGAGAATATATTTAGTTTTTCTGTAAATTATTTTTTATTTTACTGATTAATAATCAATAGTAAAGTGCATGGAATCAATTAGAGGAAGTAAGACATCTAAAGTATCATTGATTTTGAATAATAGGAAGTCTATTGTACTTCAATTTAAAGTAACTTGAATGCATATCAAATAAAAAAATTGAATTGTATTATTGGATGACCAATAAATGAAGTACAATGTATTTATTTATACAAGTTACACAAATAACTTGTTACTTAAGTAATCTCTCCTCGTACTAATTCCTAATCAAATTAATTAACAAACTAACTAACTTTCCTAATTAGCACATGTTAAAATAAATTGCTTTATTACAAATCCATCTTTATAGAAGTATCATGAGATTGGCTAGACTAAAGGATTTTTATCTACCAATTCTAGTCTTGTGCCAAGCTTTGATGTGCCTTGGCTGGTGGACCTAGTGCGCCAATCATGCCTTTCCTTATTGTGTGGTGTGCAATTGCCTTGCCTGGTGCACCTGACTTGATGTGCCTGGTGCACCACTACCTTGCCTAATGCGCCAGACTTGATGTGTCTGATGCACATTTGATGCTTGAGGCGTGTGTTGTGTCTAATGTATACGCCTGATGCGCCACTTCAATATTGGCACTATCATGACCCAGTCATTTGATTGATGTTGGCATAGTCATGACTCGATCATGGCAAGACCACGACCTGGTCTTGGCACGATCATGACTCGATCCTGGCACTATCACAAGCTGAAGTTGCCACGGTCATGACTTGATCCTAGCACGATCATAACTTGAAGTTGACACGATCATGACCTTGTCTTGGCACAGTTATGACTCGATCCTAACACGGTTACGAGTTGAAGTTGGTACGGTCATGACCTGACCTTGGTATGGTCATGACTTGAATTTAGCATAGTCATGGCTTGGACATTGGCATGGTCTTAGATTGGGCAATCTTGTGATGACTTCATTACTCCCCTCAAGCTGGAGAGTATATGTTAATAACTCCCAACTTGGGAAGTAAAATGTGAAATAATAAAGGTTCCAATGCTTTGGTTAGGATGCCTATAGCTTGATCAGTTGTGTTGATTGGTAGTAGATGATATAGTTTTTTGAAGACGTTCACGAGCAATATGGCAATCAATTTCAATGTGTTTTTTTCTTTCATAAAATACTAAATTAACAGCAATATACCTAGCTGAATCATTATCACAATAAAGAAGGGTTGGTTTCTTATAAGAGATAGCAAGCTCCCCTAAGAGATAACTCAATCATTGGACTTATAAAGAAACAATGGCTGGAGCACGATATTCTACTTCAGATGAGGATCTTTTGTTTCTTAGATTTCCAAGAGACTAAAGAGTCTCCTACGAACATACAATATCTAGAAATGGATTTTCTAGTATCAAGACATGTAGTCTAATCATAGTCACTATATCCTTTGATTTGAAGAACATAATTAATAAGATAGAATAAACCTTGCCTAGTGTACCCTTAATGTATTTAAGTACTCTTGTCATTGCCTTATACTGATTTATGGTAGGAGTAGCCATGAAATGACTTAATTGTTGAATGACAAAACTCAAGGCAGGTCTAGTGTTTGTGAGATAATGTAATCTTCCTACTAATTGCCTATAAAACTCACGCTCAAAATAAAGAACATTATCATTTTGATGTAAGTGTGGGTTTTTAACCATAGGTGTTGGAATAAGTTTGGAATGCAAGAAACCAGTATCAGATAAAAGATCAAGAACACACTTCCTTTGGCATAGAGTAATCCCTTTATTGGAATGAACAACCTCAAGGCCAAGGAAGTGTTTTAGTGTACCAAGATCCTTGATATTGAATTGTGAATCAAGTTGATGTTTAACATTGGTAATTTCATCATTATCATTTCTATCCAGTATTAAATCATCAACATATATCAAAAGAGGACTGAATTTGGAGTGGCGGGTTTTGTTAAACAGGGAATGGTCGTGGTGTGACTATTTGTAACCCATAGAACTGATGGGTGATGACAATTTGGAAAACCACTACCTATTGGCTTGTTTTAAGCCCTATAAATATTTATTGAGCTTGCAATCTTGGTTTGGAGTTGAACATATAACTCCATATGGTAGGATCATGTAAACTTCCTTATCTAGGTCACCATGGATAAAGGCATCATTGACATCAAATTGTTGTAATGGTGAAAGGCATTATTAACATGATGCAAAAGCAAGAAGGAGTCTAACATATTTGATTTTAACAATTAGTGTGAAGGTATCAAAATAATATAATCTCTCTATTTGTGTATAGCCTTTTGTCACAAGCCTAGCCTTATATCTTTCTATAATGTCACCAAAGTAGTATTTAAGTTTGTATACCCATTTAGAACTAATGACATTTTTGTAAGGAGGTAAAGTGACAAGGGTCCATGTATTGTTTTGTTCAAGGGCTTGTAAATCATTTGTCATTGCTTAGATCCATTCTTAGGATTTAATAGCTTAATGATAGGTTTTTGGTTCATATAGTGATAAAAATGCAATGGCGCCAATGAGTATGTGATATGATTTATAGGATAAGACAACATCTAGAGGGTGCTTAATATTTACAATAGAAGTAAGAGGAGAATTGGTTAGTAAGTTGCAATGAAAGGCATTGAGATAGGTTAGGGGATTTGAAGTCATATGTGATCTTCTAACAAGGACCTAAGAGTGTATATGTGGTTGTGGATTAGGTGGATTATCATTATGGTTAGTGATGGGAGTGTTCTATTGGGGTTGCTAGATTGATCATTCTTGATCTTGGGTGGTGTGAAATTTTCATATTGAAGGAAGGAGAGATAATCTGTAGTAGGTCGATTATCCAGGTTTTAAGTGTCATTTGTGTGTTTGTGAGGAAATATGTGTTCACATAACACGACATTTCTAGAGATATAGATTTCCTTAGTATTAAGGTCAAAAATGTTAAAGCCTTTGGTACCCATCTTGTACGCAAGGAATAGGAACTTCCTACCTCAAGGATCTAACTTGGATATGTTGCGAGTCAAAGTGGAAGCATATATAGGCTCCCAAAAAATCTAAGGTTGTGAAAACCATGTTGCATATTTAGTAAGAGTTCTAAAGGGCATTTCATTTGAAGAATATGGGATTAGAAAAGCAATGATTTGGCTACATTTAGGATATGTTTATGCTCCTCTCTACAATAGAGTTTTGTTGTGGAATTTCTACACACGAAGTTTGGTATAAGATCCCTTGCTCTACATAGAATGCAATGTTATTATCAGTCCTAAGCATTTTTATTCTCTAATTGTATTGAACTAATGCAAATCTTGTAAAATTGTTAACAATATTTCTAGTTTTTGCCTTTGAACTCATAAGAAATATCCAAATGTGTCTTGTAAAATCATCAATCAATATAAAAAAATATCAATGTCCATGATTGAGGGAACACTAAGTGGACCTTATATGTCCATGTGAATAAGTTCAAAAGCATGCTTTGTTCTAAAACTGCTAGTTGGAAAGAGTAACTTGGTTTGCATGGCAAAATGACAAAAATCACATATCTTGTTTGGGTCAAACTGTTAGGTATCAGTGGACAGAACACACCTAGAAGGGGGTTGAATAGGTGTCGCGGTTCCCAAATACCGTTTTTTGCACCAAAGCCCTATTCTAGAAAACGCTCACTTAATCGATTAAAGCACTAACTTAATCGATTAAATTGCACAAAACAGCAAGTTGTTGAATGGCTTGTTTGCACAGTCACTCACCGATATTATAAAAACGATACAGCAGATATATTTGAACAAAATTAATCTCTATATGGCAAAATTACAGAATTCAAAATATCAGCTAAAATAGGCAATTAAACAACTTGAAAAGTAAAGAGATAAGGGATAGAAAAAGCCTGCAACAAGGAATTTTATCCTGGTTCGTTTGCGGGTCCACTTGCAAACTACATCCAGACCTCCCCTTCTGATCTCGAGAGATTTTCTTCACTAATATTGAAATGAATGTATATTACATGTACACTTCCAATACAAGACCTTAGACGCTCCCTTCTTGAATTCCTAGAATCCCTACCTTGGTGTGACTACTCTAATCGCCTAAGAAAATCTTTCTTACGATCTAGCCCCAGCCAATAATATGTTCTAAACTCAAGACTTCTAAGTCTTGGTGAAGACTCACTGAATCTATTTGGTGGTAAGACACCAAGATACTACTTTCCTTATCACAAAAATAGCCCAAAAAATAGAGTATTATAAAGCACAATATGACTCAAATATTACAATTAAGATCCAACTATAAACCCTATACAAATCTCACAAATTAACAAGAATATGTATGAGTTCAGCATTATTCAAAAACATGTAATTTCTACCCTACGAAATCTCTAAAAGAAATGCAAGAGTCATGTAAGAAAAGATAGAATGATGAACACATTTAATCACATGCAATTGGAAGACATTTTAAACCCTAAGCATAATACTGAAAGTGAAGTGCAACATTGGAGATTGATCTATGTTTTGATGAAGACAAACATGAAGACCAACATGAAGACAAGCTTGAAGATCATTCAACAAACAACATGTCGAGGACTCAAGTGGTGACTTATTAGACTTAGGTTATAATTCTTTATTATCTTTTTAGAAGTCTAAGATACTTGCCATAGATATTGAATCTAGGTTAGGTAAACCTAGGTGTGAGTCTCACAAGACTTAATAAATTTATTAATCCACTAAAATGAGACATCATCTAGAAATATATGATAATTAGGTTCATACATTTGAATACATTGATTTTGTGCATTAAAGGTATTATATTTGGAAATCATGTATTGCATTAGCATATATCATATAGATACTTCACCATGAATTAACAAGTTGATTTTACACTGTTTAATGGATTATGAATTTTGTTAATCCATTAACAGACATTGTTTAATCGATTATGAATAGTGTTAATCAATTAACAGAATCACAGTTTCAAAGAAAATTGAAAAACTGAAAACAATTATTTTCAACAACCCGTTAATCAATTAAATGGGTACTTAATCGATTAACTGAGACTTTAGACAGTTTTCTATTTAAACTGAAATCTCAGCATATGTGGTATAAGAATCCATACATTTTTACATCTTTTTCTCTGCATATTTTTTAGTTACTCACTGTCATATCTAGGAGAAAATATTGCATGTTGCATTAGGAAAGATTAGATCATGCTAAGGCTTTAAGTTTCATATTCATATTGCATGTTCTTTGAAAATCTTTCTTGCATCATTCTTGTGTTTCTTGGAAAGAAAAGAGATAGTTTTTAATGATTGCATAATTTCATACACGTCATGCATGTACATTCATATTAGACTAGGAAGTATTGTGTGTTCTTTCTTAGTTTTTAGCCTTTGATATTTATTGTAAAATCTGAGTATTAAGTACTCATTCATAACTCAAAGCATTGTAAATCAAGGATTAGAAAAATCCTAGCTGCGGTTAGGTAAGGTATTCTTCACAAAGATATGGAGATCTTAGGATATAGAGAGATACTTTGGCTGGGACAGAATCGCGGTAAGAAAGGTTTTCCTGGGAGGCAATTTTAGGAAAGGTCAAACCATGGGTGACGAAGTTCTTTGAGTTCCAAGAAAGGAGCATTCGATTCTCGTAATTGGAAGCGTGTATGTAACTATACATTGTGTTCTTTAGTGAAGAAGAAAATCTCCCAAGATCAGAAGGAGAGGCATGGATGTAGTTTTGCAGTGGGCCGCAAAACGAACCAGGATAAAATCCTTGCGCAATCTTTTCTATCCCTTTCTGTTTTACATTTCAAGTTGTAATATTGCATGATAGAACATGATAATTTGTATACTAGTTTTGTGCTATAACTAGTTTAATTTTGTGTAAAAATATATGTTATATCATTTCCTGATTTCTTGTAACCTGCTGTGCAAGGGAGCTGTTAAACAAGATTTTACGTATTTTGTTTTTACTGTCTTTAATCAATTATGAACAGTGCTTAATAGATTAACTGGGCATTTTTCAGTAAGTATGCAAAAACCCAAAAAGCGAAATTTGAGCTCTGCTACACCTATTCAACCCCCCTTCTAGGTGTGTTCTGTCCACTAATACCTAACAAGTGGTATCAGAGCTAGTACGGCGTGCTAGCTGAACCGCATACGCGTGATCTGAAAGGGACTACATATGGGCTCTACTAAACCATTTGGTGGTGATGGCGCATCCATTAACCGCCCTCCCGTATTTAGTGGCGATGGTTATGCCTATTGGAAGGTTCATATGAGAATCTATATCGAGGCAGTTGACACGGACATTTGGGATTCTGTTGTCAATGGTCCATACATTCCACTTCATATGGTGGATGGCGAGTCTAAAGAAAAACCTAAAGGCTTATGGACGGATATTGAGAAAAGAAAGTTCCAACATGACCTTAAGGCCAAGAACATCATCACTTCGGCCTTATCTTATGATGAATTCTTTAGGGTCTCGCAGTGCCTTAATGTAAAAGAAATATGAGATACTTTGCAATTTACCCACGAAGGCACGAGGGAAGTTAAGTGCGCTAGACAAATGCGCTTACGCATGAGTACGAGTTATTTCGCATGCTTCCTAATGAATCTATATGTAATATGCAAAAACATTTTACTCATGTTGTAAATCATTTGGTCGCCCTTGATAAAACTTTTACTAATGGTGATTTGTCTAACAAAGTTATGCGGTGTATTGACAGGAGATGGCAACCAAAGGTAACCGCGATTATGGAATCAAATAACTTAGACAACATGCCATTAGCTACTCTATTTGGGAAACTCCAAGAACATGAAAAGGAGTTAGGGCACTTGACACTGAATGAAGAGTCAGACAAAAATGGAATCGCACTCAAGGCTACAAGATTTCAAGAAGATCAAGAAAGTAAGGATTCTAGTTCAGATTCTGATTCCGATGAAGACTTGACTCTCCTATTTTAAAAATTCAAGAAGTATCTCAAGAAGAAAGGAGGGATAAAAAAATCTCAAGAAAGAAGCCAAGAACTCGACCAAGAAAAGCAAGATTCCCAAAGAAGACTTCACTTGCTATGAGTGTGGAAAATTGGGCCACATGCAGCATCAGTGTCTGAGCTACCTCAAGAAAGTCGAGAACAAGAAGAGCAACTCTCGAATGTCCAAGTCAAAAGGAGCATACGTTTTTTAGGATGATTCCAAGAAAGATTTGAATTCAAGCTCATCCGATAAGGAGGAAAATACAAAGGTATGCCTTATGGCACAACTGCATGAGAAGTGCACATCTAGTGATGAAGATGATTCTATTGAGGTACATTCCTATGCTTCATCATGCTCGAATGACACTCCTCCATACGATGAATTATATGCAGCTTATGTCGAAATACATGAGGAATTAAATAAAATTGTTAAAGTAAATATAGATAGAAAAAAAGTTATCTCTTTGCATGAAAAGATAATAATTGAAATGCAAAAGGAATTAGATGAGCTTAAACTTGAAATTGAAACTCTTGATCTTATCTATGCATGTGCTTCATGTGATTGCTTTACTTCTAAATTATGTCAACTCACTATATGTGATACTTGTGAGAATTTAAATGCTGAAAATTTTATTTTGAATCAAAAACTTTCAAAGCTCACATATAGTCAAGAAAACCTTAACACTTTAATTGCTAATACAAGAAACATTGGTAACCGATCTAGAATTGGATATAAACTTGAACCTAAGAAAAGACCATGTAGAAATCTAGTAGTTCATATGCATAAGAAGTCAAATAATAACATGCCTACT
>NW_017726817.1:0-23843 GCF_001865875.1 Lupinus angustifolius | reverse complement strand
AGGTGTGCCAAAGGACATTTGAGCATCAAGGGATAAATCAACAAAAGATGTTCTAGGCACAAGGTTGGTGAGTAGATCAAGGTAAGTTTGAGCTATCACCAAAGGGTAAGTAAGTTAAGTCTATTAACAATGTTACAAAATTAGCTCTTGATATTGAGTACACTTGAACTAAAAAGTATATGTTATTGTTATACTCAATTCATAACATGTGATATCATAGTAAGTGCTATCAAATGCTTTAAAATGCTTTAACAAGTGACATCATGACATGTACATTTATATCGAAGCAAAATTCTGTTTGAAAGTGCCATGTCTATTGTATGCTTGATACCATGCTAAGTGAGTATATGCTAAGTTGCATGTAAATCTCTAAATTGTACATATTGTCATTAAATGCATGTATGCTTAATTATTATATGTTTTCATGCATCTTGGCTCTAGAAAGTTTGTTCAATTCTAGATTAGATAGAGTTTTAGGTTGTATCCTTTAGCATGTCTTAGTAAGTTCAAAACTATGCTTAAAACTGTCAACTTTCTGTCATTAATCTATTAACCCTCAGTATAATCTATTAAATGAGTTCCAGTAGCTACAGCTTTTTGAAATAAATCATTTTAATCGATTAAATTTTTTGTTAATCGATTACCTGGGCTCAATTTTTTCATAAATTCAGTTTTTGTTATTTTGTGGCTTACGTCTATATTTTTTATTCAAGTACATTTTATGGTTATGATTGTAACTTCTTTTAGTATTTTGTAACTGTGTTGAACCTTGCTAATTATGTTAAATAGAATTTGTTTTTGCGTGAATCTTGAACATGTCTTAATTGTGTATCATAATGGAATGATTGAAATATGCTTTAAAATGAAAATACCCAACAAGTGCTAACAAATGGTATGGCACACATATATGTTTAATCAGCACATGTCTAATCTGTTTACATAATGGATATGTCATGCAAAATATGTCAATATTCAATTTTAGAGTCAGAAATCAGTGCATTTGATTAAGCTTCTCAAACTGGTTATTGGCTATGCTAATAATTAATCAATCAATTACAATTTGTCAAAATAAATTGCAATATCTCTTCTTACTCCTGACTATATTAAGTAGTTGTTATTTTTGATAATGTCAAAAGTGGGAGAAAGGTTGTTTGTTTGTTGTAGATATATGCAGGTTATTAAGGACAAAGGTTGTTGAGAAAGGTTGTTAAATGAGCTTCCGTATTATGCTACCTACCAAGAGTACTTATCTAAGTAATAAAGGGGGGGGGGGAGATAAAGGTGAGAACAATGAGAATAATGAAAGGGGGAGCAACTCACTTTGAATGTCAAATACACAACCTGAACTTGATCTCTCAACATTGATCATATCATCAAGCTTTTCATCAAAGAAAGATTTGGTAGATTTGGTGTGGAGTCTGTCATGGAGTTTGTCATCATAAAAAAGGAGGAGATTGAAAGTGAAGTGCACCATTGGAGATTGATCTATGTTTTGATGAAGACAAACATGAAGACCAAAATGAAGACAAGCTTGAAGATCATTCAACAAACAATATGTCGAGGACTCAAGTGGTGACTTATTTGACTTAGGTTATAATTCTTTATTATCTTTTTAGAATTCTAAGAAGTTTACCATAGATATTGAGTCTAGGTTAAGTAAATCTAGGTGTGAGTCTCACAAGACTTAATAAAGTAATTAATCCACTAAAATGAGACATCATGTAGAAATATATGATAATTAGGTTCATGCATTTGAATATATTGATTTTGTGCATTAAAGGTATTATATTTGGAAATCATGTATTGCATGAGCATATATCATATAGGTAGTTCACCATGCATTAAGAAGCTGATTTTACACTGTTTAATGGATTATGAATTCTGTTAATCCATTAACTTAATCGATTATGAATAGTGTTAATCGATTAACGGAATCATGGTTTCAACAGAAAATTGAAAAACTGAAAACAGTTATTTTCAACGACCCGTTAATCGATTAAATGAGTACTTAATCGATTAACTGGGACTTTAGACAATGTTCTATTTAAACTGAAATGTCAACATGTGTAGTATAAGAATCTATACATTTTTACATCATTTTCTCTCTATATTTTCAAGTTACCCACTGTCATATCTAGGAGAAAATATTGCATGTCGCATTAGGAGAAAGATTAGATCATGCTAAGGCTTTAAGTTTCATATTGCATGTTCTTTGAAAATATATTTTGCATCATTCTTGTGTTTCTTGGAAAGAAAAGAGATAGTTTTTAATGATTTCATAATTTCATAAACCTCATGCATGTACATTCATATTAGACTAGGAAGTCTTGTGAGTTCTTGATTAGGTTTTAGTCTTTGATCTTTATTGTAAAATCCAAGTATTAAGTACTCATTCTTAACTCAAAGCATTGTAATTCAAGGATTAGGAAAATTCAAGCTACGATTAGGTAAGGTATTCTTCACAAAGATATGGAGGTTTTGGGATAAAGAGTGATACCTTGGTTGCGGCCGAATCGCGGTAAGAAAGGTTTTCTTGGGAGGCGATTTTAGGAAAGGTCAAACCAAGGGTGACGAAGTTCTTTGGGTTCCAAGAAAGGAGCATTCGATTCTCGTAATTGGAAGCGTGTATGTAACTATACATTGTATTCTATAGCGAAGAAGAAAATCTCCCAAGATCAGAAGGGGAGGCCTGGATGTAGTTTTGCAATGAACCGCAAAACGAACTGGGATAAAATCCTTGCGCAATCTTTTCTATCCCTTTCTCTTTTACATTTCAAGTTGTAATATTGCATGATATAACATGATAATTTGTATACTGGTTCTGCGCTATAACTAGTTCAATTTTGTGTAAAAATATATGTTATATAATTGCCTGATTTCTCGTAACCTATCATGCAAGAGAGCTATTAAACAAGATTTTCTGCATTATGTGTTTACTGTGTTTAATCGATTGTGAATAGAGCTTAATCGATTAACTGGGCATTTTTCAGTAAGTGTTCAAAAACCCAAAAAGCAGAACTTGAGCTCTACTACACCTATTGACCCCCCCATCTTGGTGTGTTATGTCCACTGATACCAAACAGATACTATCTCACATGCATTTTTTCTCTGCCTATATGACACACAATGACCACGAAAAATATGCAACTTAACAATTCTAAAAATGAATGAATGTGTGTAGCATGGTGTAAAAACATAGTTTATATATAAATGTTGTTTGACGCCCAGTTAATCGATTAAGTGCCATTTTAATCGATTAACGAGCTGTTGAGAATAACTAAATTCTGTTTTTCAGTTACCTGTTAAAATTGATTTCACGTTAAGCGATTAACGCCTTGCTTAATCGATTAACTGGCATATTTTTCAGCTAAGAGATTAAATTGTAAACTACCTATATGTTATGTTTATCAACTATACATGTTTTACCATTATGTTATGCCTAAGATTCACAAATAACATGTATGATTAATGCATGAACATATAATAATCTAGATGACATGTCTTATGTAAATGATATGATTGTTTTTAGGACTTGTGAGATTTGCATCTAGGTTTACCTAACCTAGACTCAATAACTAAGACACATATCTAAGACTACTAATGATGACTCTAATCTATACATGAAGCTCTTGAGTCCTTGGCATGTTGATTTATTGACTTATCTTCAAGCTTTCACTAAATTTTTATCTTCATCAAAACATAGGCAATCTAATAGTGTTATCTTGACACTTTGCACTTTCACAAACTTCACATATGGTGTTGATGTGTGCATATGAGCTAGAATATAGTGAGAAGGATGGCCTAATATAAAATTCCAAAGGTCAAGAGGGAACAATATGATCACATTATGGACTAATAACATGTGTGCTACTATTTTTAGAATTAGCATATCTTCTGAGGATGAAGAGATGATTATAAGCCTCAGTGTGACCAATCATCTTCAATATAGTCATATCCTGAATAAAGCATGAAGACTTATCAAAGAAAAACTTGCACTAAAGTGATCAAGCAAATTTATGAATAAAAATCAAGTTGTATTTAAACTCACACATATAAAGAACATTATGCGGAATTAAAGTGTAAGATAATGTTATTGTTCGTAAATGCTTAACAACTATTGTGAGGTTATTTGGTAGTTTAATATATATGGGTTCAATAAATTGATAGCATGTGAAGTTTGACAAGTTATTTGTGACATGATTAGTTGCCCCTATGTCAAGTAACCAAAAATGGATGTTAAGGGATGTACCTCAAATGGTTTTCATTAGTTGGAAGATCAACTCCAATTTTGAATTGAAACTCAATGTGCCTTTATTTTCTTGATTGGCATTTGATGGGGTGGTTTCTTTTGGTTATGAGTTATGAATTTAGGACCCCTATGTTGTTATGTTGTTAACAAAGCTATTAATGGGTCTTCGTTTAAACTTGAAATTTGGTGGAAAACCATATTTAAAATAACAAATGTATGATGTGTGCCTTTCTCTTCCATAAAAGGTGCATACCTTGTTATTTGGTCTACCATATCCCTTGCTAAGAGTACTTATGCCTGCATTGTTTGTTGATCTTCTCCCATCCCTACTATTGAATTGGAGATTGCCTCTCCCGACCTTCTTGTTGGGTTATATTCTCTAGTTTTGCCTTGAATTAGTGGTATTAATATCAGTTTTGTTATCACCATAAATTGTGTCTTCTAGTTGCCTTTCTTGTTGGAGAGTACTAATGAGAAGACTTTATTTATCGTTGGTAAAGGCTACATGAGCAAAATTGAGACTTAATTGTGTTGTATTGATCACTAAGTCCCTTCAGAAAACAAATAACATATTATGTTTCTCTATATCCCTTGAATGTCTTCAAGAATTCATAGTTGCATTTATTGTGGCATGTGCATATGAGAAATGATCTTAGGGAATTAAGCTATTCCCAAAGGATTTTTGTGATAGTAAAGAATCCAGAAATGCTATTGCCTACTTGCCTCATGGAATGGACTTTTTGTAATAAATCTGAGGTTCTAAAGTGATCACCCTTTGAGAGCCTTTCTTTAAGATCTTCCCATAATTCTTGATTATTATCTATATAGATGGTACTTTGTGAAAGATATCTTGTACATAATCCATTAAATTACCATTGTGTTGCATCTTTCTTGGGCATCAAAAGGTGGGTCATTCTTCTATGGAATTCTTATTGAACCATTCACGAATTTGAACTTATTCTTTGACAATAATGCTCTCTTCATGGATCTGCACCATGAATGGTAGTTGCTTCCATCCAAAGCAGGTGAAACTAGTTTGATCCTAGAGTGAAGATAGTATGGACTTGTTGGATTCTGTGAAAAATCAACAGGCTGAATGTTTGATGCACAACATTAGGTTCATGTTCTCCATTGTTGAAGGAAGAATGAATCAAGAAAAAAAAAGAATAAGAATAATGGATTGCAACAGAGCTCCCATATTGGCCTAGACTAAAGGATTTTGATGTGCCAATTTTGGTCATGTGCCAAGCCTTGATGCGCCTTAGTTGGTGTCTGGTGACTCTAGTGCGCCAATTGTGCCATGCCTAGTGCGCCTGACTTGATGCACCTGATGCACACCTAATGCGCCTAGTGTGCCACTGTCTTGCTTGATGCACCAGACTTTATGCCCATGGTACACCTAATGTGCATTCCATGCTTGAGGCGCCTCATGCATACGCTTGATGCGCCACTTCAATCTTGGCACGACCATGACTCGGTCATTGGCATGATGTTGGCACTATCATGACCTTTTCTTGGCATGGTCATGACTCGATCCTAGCACGGTCACGAGCTGAAGTTGGCACGATCATGACTCGATTCTAGCACGGTCACGACCTGAAGTTGGCATGGTCTTGACTTGGTCTTAGCATGGTCATGACTCGATCATGACATGGTCACGAGCTAAAATTGGAACGATCATGACCTCACTTTAACACGGTCATGACTCGAATTTGGCATGGTCTTGGGTTGGACATTGGCATGGTCTTGGCTGAGTAAATCTTATGATAACTTCATTACAATTCATAGGTTATTTAAAATGAGAAGTTGTTATCATTTTCTTAATTGGAAAATAAATAAAAAACGAAAAAAATAATCTGAATGGTAATGTTACCCATATTTATTCAAAAGTGGATGAATTTATTTTTATTTAATAGTAATTTCATTTTGCACAAACATTTCCTACATTTGTTTTATGTATTCAAAGATAGATGAAGTGCATAGAAACTTGGTCAAAGTCAAAAAAGTTTAAATCCCAAACAGAGTTTCCACGACCTTAAAGCTAGGGCATTGGATATGATAAATTAATAATATGAACCCCAAGAAAAGGACCCTAATAAGCTTTCCTATACCTCATAGCTTATGATATAGGATTCTATTTGAGAAAACATGGGGGAGACATAGATGCACATGAGCATGCATGTTTTTTAATATTGAACTATTTTACCACAAAACACACACAAGTGACTTTTGACTCATCTATAGGTTAGGAACATCTAGCTCCATAATTTCGTGCGTGGCTGTCAAAACATAAGGGTTGGGTTAGTAAATATAAAAGTTACATGATGAGGGTCAGTTAATGAATACTATAATCCAACACATTTTTTGGTACCATAACCATGCAAAACTTTAGAATATCTAGTTTTAATAAAATATAGAAAGAGAGAGCATGGAGAGGAAAAGTGGGGAAAGGAATGTGACCCACTTCATGCTATAATACTTTTAACAAAGGAGTGTGCATGGATAAGGGTGTAAGTGATCCTCTATCCAAGTAAATGTGCAGAGTGATAAATTTGAGTGGAGTTGTTCTTTGATACATGACTTTTTAGTACTGAAATATGAGGAGAATAAAAATGTTGTTTAATATTTTTAATACAAAAACTTAAAATCATGATTGTTATAAAAAAATTTGTCACGCAACATAATCTTCATTCACTACTAGACTTTGATTCCTATTTAATAATTTCACAGTTTACATACTCTATTGGTATTCTTTCCAAGAACGCACCGGAACTCTCCGCTTATTTCTCCCATGCAATCCCAGTTCCCACTGGACTTTACCACTTTGAATTTATCCATGCCAATTGCTATTTGGATTTATTTGTTTATGCACTTTTATACATTATTAGTTACACTTTTGTTCACATATAGCATGAGAATATGTTTGATTAAAATCAACATAGTTTGTAGAGGACAGATTCTTTAACTATACATGAAAAATATTTTTTCTTAGATATAAAACTCACTTCAAAGATCTTTATGTTTAAAAAAAAATTAGGTTTCGATTGTGATCGGAAGCATACTTGGTCATCAAAAATCAACAACGAGTTAGTATAGTACTTCAACACTGCTAAACTCTAAGGCATGCCTAGCCTAAAAGGTGGAGCAATATGTGTAATCGGTTGAGCTGGATTTTATATTATACTATCCTAATTTTATTTAAGAGTAAATTATATCGACACCTCTAAGTTTTAGTGAAATTACACAAACTACCCTTCAGTTTTAGTGAAACTACACAAACCTTCCCTAATTTTTATATTTCATTACACTGACCACCCCTGCATAAAAATTGTAATATTTTAAACAAAAAATATGATAAACACAATTAAGTTAAACAAAACATGGTATATTGTGGAGACAAGTCCAAATAATATATGAATCAATATTTCTTTATTATTTTTGATTCGTTATACTATATTATAAGAGCGATTTAAACAACATTTCTTTAGAATTGTTGATGCATTTTGTAACCAAAAATAATAAAGATACATTGATTTGTAAATTATTTAGACTTGTCTACACAATATATCATGTTTTGTTTAACTTAATTGCATTTATCACATTTTTTTGTTTAAAAGATTACACTTATTTCTTATGTAGGGGTAGTCAGTGTAATGAAAATATAAAAACTAGAGGAGGTTTGTGTAGATAAAGAATGGTTTATGTAATTTCACTAAAACCTAGAAGGTGTCAGTGTAATTTACTCTTTATTTAATTATTAGGTTTCTCATAGTATATTCCAACCAAATAGATGATTGACTAATCACTAATGTCAAAACTCCTCCCATTTCTATTTTTTGACATATATGTGAATACATATATCAAACCAAAAATGAGTTCATAACATTTTTTATAAGTAAAAGTAATATTATTATATATCTGACAAAAATAAAAGAATAATATAAAGAAGTAATAGATGTTAAATGAAAATTACAAATAAATAATTCAGATCATATTTTATATTGAAGTGTCTAGTAATTGAATACAAGCAAAGTTGAGTATTTTGATAATTTTTAAATTTTTTTATTCAGAAATAATTTCAAATCCCAGCTGTTAAAAGTTTATTTACATTATATGTGGCTGTTCTCACTATTAAACCATGAACCTCAGTGTCTCACCAATCACCATTAAATGATTAACGTCCTTTCCACTTACACAAACACACGTTAATATGTCTAACTTTGTTATGTAGGTGGTTATTGTAGTTGTTAGTGTTTTTTGAGGTGGAAATTAATTATGCTACTTTTATCAAATTTTTAATTATATTTTTTAAGAGTATAATATCTATATATTGTTAATATAAAAATTTATATTACATAGTTAATATATCATTTATTATTTATTTGTGTTACATGTATTTAAAAGTCAACGATGGTTAAATTTTAATGATGGATGATATAATGACAATATAAAAAACTCTTATATTATCAATGCATTTATATTTTTCTATTTCTTAAAATGTGGGACTTAATTTGTTTTTTTTCCAAGGGCTTAAAGTAGGAACTATCTAAGTCGTAAAAATAATGGTTCAATCATATTCCAATAATATGAGACTTATCTTAATTATTAACAGCATTGGGTGGGTTCAGATTTGCAGCATTTGAGGGTGTGCAGGCATATGACAATTTCAGAATGGGAGCATATCAATTCACGATACTGTGCTCTATTTAAGGATAGCAAAAATACTTATCATGTTACTCATCCTATTGGTATCTGTATATCTATAATTTTTTAATTAAATATTATATATATGAGTTTTGTTAACCTTAATAAAAAAATTAATTAAAGTAAATTAACATTGTACAACAAAACTTTTGAATAAAATTGACCCTCATATTTTAGTTACAACAGTGGTTGAGTAATAGAGATATTTTCATAATTTCCGTTTTCCAAAAAAAAATCACCCCATTGGCCATTTCTAACCCCCTTACTAAACCACTATTGTAACTAAAATATGAGTGTTAGGGATGAGGTGATTTTTTTTGTAAAATAAAAATTATGAAAATATCTCTATTACTAAACCACTATTGTAACTAAATTATGAGGGTCAATTTTATCCAAAAGTTTAGAGTAAAATATTAACTTACTCCAATTAAAAAAATCTCTATATATTTTATTTTATAATAATATTTTATCTATTTTATTATTATTTTATAATGAATATTGGTGTTAGAAATATATTTAAATGGACATGAGATTCATTTTTTATATAATAAATATGACAAAATATAAATATATATTTAAATTTAAAAATGTATATGTATATGTATATGTATGTATGTACGTACGGATAAGTACTACTCAACCCTCGCCCACCCAACTGTCATCTGTAGGCTGAGTGAGTGACGGTGTGTCCTTTTATATGATTTCCTTTACGTTTAAAATCCCAACCGTTATCTTTTTTCTTTACTTGTGCATGGGAAAGAGTCCAAATCACTAGTAGTTAATTGGAATCAATAATACCATCCGTTGAACCATGGGCTCAATAGTGACCTACTAGTGTTATTAATTTGTCATTCAAGGATAGTTAAGTAACTTTATGGTAGAGGAAATTATACTCACCTCCGTTGAATTTTAGTATAATTATATAAATCACTTTATTCTTTTTTATACTTATATAAATTCTTTAATTTATATTATACATTATATTGATTATCCATATAAGAGAGATAAATGTAATCTTTTAAATAAAAAATGGTAATAATTATAATTAACTTAAATAAAATACGGTATATTGTGGAGACAATTACTAATAGGATATGAGTGAATATGTCTTCATTATCCTTGGTTTATAAGAACGATTTAAACAATATCTACTTAAAATTATTGATGCATTTTATAATGAACCAAAAATTATGAAGAAACATCGATTTTATATTATTCGGATTTGTCTTCACAATATACAATATTTTTTTAGCTTAATTATGCTTATCACTCATTTTTTGTTTAAAAGATCACACATATTTCTGATACAATGGTAGTCAGTGTAATATATATATATATATATATATATATATATTTATGGGTGATTTGTATAGGTTTTATAAATGTCTAGGTGATTTGTGTAATTTCACAGGGGGTGTGAGTGTAATTCACTTTAGGAAAATATTTCTCATATATATTCTCTATATAGATATAAGGGTTTCTTTTTTCACCATATTTTGTGGGATTATGTTTATAAGTACCATATAAATTTATAAGGTCTTTTTTTTACAATATTCATTATGCGGTAAATTTAAATGTATATGAATTTTATTATTCATGTAATAATTATCTTATATGTATTAATTATTATAAAATATATATTGACTTAAAAACCCGTGGATAATCACAAAAACCCGTTATCCATGTGGGAATCCATAAATAGTATGATATGGGCATGAGAAAACACTACTTATGTCCGTTCCATCATGTTTTCCCTAGTTTAAACTTTTCTTTTTTGACAATTAGAGAACTTTGAAAACTTGTCCACTTATATTTCTTGACAATTATTAGTAGTATATGGAAAAATACAGATAATATATCTAATTGATTCTTCCACTCCAAAATTGTGTCTTACTGGCATCAATGATCTTATCATTGGATCATGTGAAGCTGAGTCTGTATACCATAAATCTATGTAATGATATTATGAATTAAAGGTGTTACATTTTTTATATCACCAACTATTATTTATATGGATTATTTTTATTAAGAAATGATAATTAGTAACTAAATTATTCTCACGTATTAAATGCATCATTTTCCTATGCAAAATTACTTACATTCCCCTATTTTTACTACTACTTCTGCCATCATAGGACTCTCTTTAAATTTCTAATATATTAATTAATTTTGTTATGGAAACACCTTCCTTATTAAACTAATCATATTATGGGCCGGGGTAATTCTGTAAAAATATTTTTAATATAACATTGCCATTAATTTAACATTATATTTATAAAGGAACAATTTTATTGATACTTAAAGTTTAGAGGTAATATGAAAGAAAAAAATAGTTAATAATAACTAATTGCGAGAGGCAAAATCTTTATAATGTTTTTATAGAGTTTTCTCCATTAGTTGTTGAGACTAGTCTGAGCAACAAAAAAATAAGAGTAGCATGTGGGATACAAAGATCATGGAGAAAGTTAATTAAACTGCATCCTTGTATACAAAATTACAAAGCCCCTTGTAAATTATTCTACAAAACTAAGACCTTCCCGAAAATCAGCTAGCTTCCACATTCTCAAAGTTAATTCCCAAAACTCATGGCAAAAATGCTCTGCCAATGACTAATCTTGAGGCTAAACTATAGAGCCTCGTAAAACATGGATCATGCAAGCTAATCCTTCCACAAGAGAAAGAAAACATAACCTCCTTCAATCACTATCAGTAACTAGGTATATGTAAGAGAAGAAAGGAATTAATATAAAGCCAAAAAAACTCAAAATAATTAGGAAAATGTTAATGCATGTATGTATACAAATCCTCCTCCATATTAAAGTTCTAGCTACTCATGCAATATTGTGAAAGGTGAAGAAGCTCCATGGAATAGAGCCATATTGGAAGGCCTTGTTGGAATTGAAGTTGGTACCCAAGTATTGCATGCTGAGCCTTGATCTACAGAAGACTGTTGTTGAGGAAGATAATACAAGTTCCTTGCATGATAAGGATCATCATCACTAGAGCCATAAACACTTTCATAATTGGCAAGCCTCTTCACTTCATTATCATCACCAAAACTATTGTTCCTTTGGTTGTGGTTACCATCATCTGCAATAGTACCCATTGGAATCATGTAGCCCCCACCACCATCTCCATAACCATTATCTATGGAAGTAGTAGAATCCAAGCACATGATACTGTGCAACCCAGAATCATTATTGGCCTGAAAGAAATTGTGGGTATTGTTATTCCCTAACTGTAGTTGATACTGAAGATCATGAAAATTGTGAGAAGCATGATCATTAGAAGAAGAAAAATGATCTTGCTCTTGCTTGCACCAAAGCCTTTGTCCATTATAAAGGTAATGCTGCATATGATTAGGTTGTTGCTGGAATGATGCAAGAGAAGTAGGCCATGCACTTGCACCATAGCTATTATTGACTATTCCTTGATCAGTTAGATGTGAGGTTATGCTATTAATATTTATATTGCTAGCTTCATCTGTTGAACTTCTATGGCTATGGCTATGGCTGTGGCTATCCATAGTTATGAAATCTACTTGTTCCATATCCTTCAAGCGCTTGGCAGCAGCACCAATTGGCAAAGTGGTGCTATCAAGAATGCTTTTAACATCATATCTGTTCATGTCAAAGTTCGTAACTGCATTCAGTCCTCGGAATTTTATGGCTGCAATGTCATACGCCTCTGCTGCCTCTTCTTGTGTGCCTGGAGAAAATAAGCATTTTCAAGGGACACAATTTAATTCAAAATACAAATATTTAATCCAACAAATATTTAAATATATCTAATATAATAAGTGAGACTTATTTTATAACAAGTCCATCATAAGTCTGTCAATCTAGACAAATAGTTACTCTTGACCCATGACCACAAAAAAAGTTAGATTATTCTAATTTTTATATTATATTAAGGTTTCATCTCAAACTGCTTAAAAATAGAAGGGACAACTTAACATGTATTTAAATCATGTCTAAGAAAATAAAATAAGTAATGTGAGACTTATTTCCCAATAATATTTAATGCATTCGTTTTTTATAAAAATATTTCTTTTTTCCAAACATTTCTTAAATAAGAAAGTTTTAATATAAAATAAACTTATCTAATAAGAATTTTTTCATATAAAATAAACTTATCCAAACAAAAATGATACCATTTACATTTTTTTTCTGCGAACAAACACATGATTTGTGAACTTGCTGTGCTTTGTGATTTACTTAATTGCTTGCATGCCATAAAGAAATATATCAGCCTATACACTTAAGTTAAAATAACTAGATTCGCTTACCAAAAGTTCCCAAATAGAGATCTTTGTTGCCTGCAACCCTTCCAATCCTTGCTTGCCATCTACCATGTTGATGATGCCTGTAATTCATGTGAAGTGTGCAAAGTTATTTATATCTCAAACTTCTTTCGTTTTTCAGTTGTTATTATCTACTCAACAAAATATAATCAAAACTTTTAAAGTATCTATTGCACATATACAACTCCACTCAGTTTTAATTTTAGAAATTAAATGCATAATCGGCATACTGAGGATCTAGTCAAATGTACCTCGTTACTCCTCGATAAATGGATGCACCGCGAGAGAACCCACTACTCTTCCTGCGGTAACATAACTTTCTATATTAATAATCATAATCATTCAATATATTCTAATAATGATCACACCTTTTAATAAAATTAATAGAAAACAAATCTATACAAAAACGATCTATAAGTTTTATACATTGTCACTGTATCATTTATTATTCATATTTAATGATCATTGAGTCTTAAAAAACTTAATCAAAATGAACACTAATGATATAATGACTTTGTATAAATATTCACACTAACAATACATACTATACTATAAAATTAAGAACGTAACATTGTCCGTGTAAATATTTATAAACAATCAGTACATCATTCATTTTATGAAAAATCAATGATGATTAAAATGAACGGCAGATGATGAACTGACACTGTATAAAACTTTTACTTTATCATCGTATACATTTTTTTCTCTTTAAAATTAATAAGAATAAGTATATTATTTGGTGCATATACCTTCTCAATGACGCCACGTACTCTTGCCTAGTCATGTGTTTCATTTCTTCCAACTCTTTCTCATAGTTGCTAATCTAAAATTCATTGATTGTTCACAAAGACAACAAAGTATCCTATGTTAAAACACTACATCAAGTGTTCATGTACATAGTTTGCATTATATAAGGCAAATAATCCAAATTTTTATGCTTCAATAAACAGACACATCCCATCAAATTAGGGAACTTTTTCCTACACAGTGACACAAAAATAGAACTTGTCCTCCATTAGGCCACTATATTTACCTAAACTTCCCTAATCATCATTAATGCATGATAATGCCATGACAAGATTGCAAACATAACCCTATAACTATGGAAAACATAAGAAACTGTGAGAAGAAAAGAAACAAAAAAGTGTAATCTTACAGGAAAATTTGTTGTAGTAGTGCTTCCCCAGTATTTTAGTGCTGCTAAATCGTAGGATCTAGCTGCCTTTTCTTCTTTGTCATAACCTCCTGAAATAAACATCAACTATTAATTTGTTAACCAATATGAAAATGTTTAATATTCGAACAGTTAAATTAAGGCAAAGAACTCCTAGAAGTAAAAATCAGAGATGGAAGAACAATTAAATATTTTCTAAGCGAATACTCACCCAAGTAAACTGCAAAATCATGTGTTGATGAAGGTCAAACCCCATTGAAGTGTAGAGAGAATATGCAGGTAAAGAACACATGTTAAGAATTCTTATTAAAGCATATTAATATTTAGTCGATAAGCTTTTGATGATAAAAATATATATTGAGTTGATAAGTCAAAAAACAAATGAAATTAATATTAAATTATTTGACAAATATGGAAGGAATTGAAGAAACATGGAGGATCATTTTCATCATACCTTGCCTTCCTTTGCGAGTTTGTCCCTCTCTTCTACAACTATTATCCCACAAATGAGCTTCATATCTTCCCGTCCATCTATGCCTTCAAAGTAAACGAAAACTATAAATTCATAACCTCACAGAAAAAATTAAAACAAAAGATAGATCAAATTGAAAGTGGAAAATTTAATTAAGCGAGTTAGTTTTAATTAAGAAATAGAGGGAAGCTTGAAATCCATGAGATATACTGTTGTGATAGAACATATTTACAAATTGATTTTTGAAAACCGAAATAAGCAAAAGGAATCATATAATGCAAACTTGTAATATAGGGAATTTTTTTTGTTTTCAAAAACTAATTTGCAATCACAAAACTTTATTGACTTAAGATGACAGACTTGTAGTCTATAGATATATAGATATATATGTTTAGCAGAAATTAAATAGAAAACCTTGTGACTCCACGGTATATGGAAGTTCTCTGTCCAAATGTGTCGATGGATTTTCTGGGCACAGTCTCAATAGACTCAGTTTGGGTATCAAGGGTCATGGTGGAGGCCATGGACGGTTTCTTATTATCCGATGAGCAACTCTTTCCAGCACCGACATTCACCATATTAAGTTGGGACTGTGAACCAGTACTCATGGAAAGTGATAAGGTTTGAACACTATTAGCCCTAGTCCCAGAAGGTGCAGCACATGGTGTTGCACTTACACCATTACTATCATTGGTATTGTTGTTCTTGTTGTTGTTATTGTTGTCTGGTTGTGGCGGTTGGTTTCTCAGCCATGTCTTTATCATTGACAACCCTATGGAGTTACCACCACCGCCACTGCCGGCTGCTGATGCTTCTGCCGGCTGTGGTGGAAGTTGTAATGAACAACTTGAAAACAAGTAATCTCCTGTGGCTGAATTGCCCTCAAAAGTGTGTCCTCCAAGGAAGTTTTCAAGCTTCGGATGTTGTAGATTGGTATCTAGGTTTTGGTTACTGCCTGAAGTTCCCAATAGCAAGTTTTGGTTGCAATAGTTCTCCTTCCAATCTAAACAAAAAAAAATCATTTTAATTTGTTCAATATATATGTATCCTTTGTAGAAATAAAAAAAATGAAAAAAACTTGGACATCATAGTATTAATATATTTAGGATATTATGTGTTACAAAGTTTTAGTGGAAGAAATATTAGAACCTTGAGAGGTATTAATACTGTTTCTGTTGAAAGCTTCATAAATGCCAAAAGGAGGAAGGTTGAGGGAATGAGCAGTTGAGTGATGAGAAGTAATATCAAAGCAATCTTCAGATACATCAGTGGAGGAGATTCCATTAGGGTTGAAGCCAAAACGCGTAGCAGTTGATTGAGAATGTTCTTGAGTAGCATCAACATGCTGTTCTTGAGGGGATAGAGAGAAACCCAACAAATTCATTGATGCCATCTTCTATGTTAACTATCGATAATAACAATAATAATGTTAAAGCCCTAACAAGGAAACTTATAAATGGAAAATAGGAGTTTATGCATGAAGTATATGCATGGTTAAGTAAGAAGCATATAGATTCGAAAGTATGAAGAAGAAGGAGGAAGAGAACGGTCAAAGTATTGAAGAGAGGTCAAAAAATGAAAAATAACAATAATGGATAGTGGAGATGTGAGAGAACATTTTATAGGATACACGGGCTATGATATTTTTCTTTGTTTTGGCTGACATGCACATATATACACGCACACATAAATGGGACGCCTCTTATTCTAGGGCGCTTGGGATCTTTAAATCAATAAATTGCTTCAAAGTTTAATGAAACAAGACATCAATTGGGGGACCATTTCGTAATTAATGTCCTAGTTGCGGATCATTAGGGTGGGAAAAGCATTCTATTCAAAACATGCAATGTTAATTAAAATTTTAAATTTAAATTTTTGTTTTTGTTTTAGTTTTATTATTATTATTATTATTATTATTGCATAATAATATATGAGATATAATACGATAAAAGATTATTACCCTAGTGATATGGTGGGTGTGCTTCTCAGTTGCAAGTTGTAACACATTTTTAATGAAATATATGTTATGCATTTATTTCATCTAGTCATTCATTTTTATTGGTTATAAAATATAAAGTTTATATATATTAAATTAATATTTTACTTTTTTAACCAATAAAAAATAAGAGATACATAGAGTAATAGAAGCTTTGAGACTATCTATCATTAATTCATGGTATAAAAAACATGATACTCCCTAAATTCTAAAACATGATTACTCCCAAAATTCTGTCTTTTGTAGTTTAAGGTAGTGCTACAAAATCATTAATTTGATTGTTATTCTCTCTCTTCGTCCAAAAATTGCTTATGGAAAAATTAACCTAGTTGAATTTTTATAATTTTGTAAGTAAAATCTTCACATTATTCTATAGAAAACTGTAGAGACATGATTATATGGTGTAAAAATGAAGAAAAAATAATTATTCAATGAGACTAAAACTGGAAAACATTTTTTACTCGTCCTTAAAAATGTAAAGACGCAAAAGTTTTCAAACAAAATAAAAAAACTAAAATTAAAATGGATAAGAATGGGGCAATAATCTAAATATTGAATGAGGGTAAAATTGTCAAAAAGTATTTTGACTAAGCCTTGAAAATGAAAAACAATAAAGTTTTGAATCGAAAAAAGAATACCTAAAAAGAATACTTGATTTTAATGAATGGAAGGAATACTTGATTTCATAAAAAAAACAACCAAAAAAACAAAAACCTCAAACAAAAAATATATAATTAATGAGCGGAAGGAGTACTTGATTTCAATTTACTCATAATTTACATTGAAAAATGGTACACGCATAAAATTAGTGTGCATCAATAAATGCATGTGAGTGTATTAATTCTAATATAAATTTATTTGTCACCCTATAATAGGCATTATAAAATGTATTTGCACATTCCAGTGGATGAAATAAAAATGAAGCAATAACAAAAAAAAAAAAAAAAATGAAGCCACCGCATGTCTAAACACTAAATCGTTAATATACTTGCTTACTAGGATATGAAAATGACAAAGAAGATAAGTTATATGGATAGAGATAAATATAATATATGTGTCCAGTTAATTATTCATTTTCATACATGATTATACAAATGAATGGTAAATAATGTACTGTCTGTATATCAATCTTTACAAAAACAAATATATAGATTTACGCTCAAATTATTATCTAATTAAGGATTGATCACGTCAAATAAGTCACTAAATAATAATAAAATATCACATGAATTATATACATATATTTTAATTATTATTATTATGCTATAGTTACATAAAGTTTATTATATATGTGGAGATATATATAGACTCGAGTCTTAAGGATTTTGAAGTTGAATAATTTTTTAAATTCCTAAATTACTTTTTTCCAACATACTGTTGTGCTTATTAATTATATTGGTTTATGATAAAAATTGCTAGTTGTTTTAATACGTGCATATTACATCAAATAACCTAGATGATCATGTGTTGTTGAGTTTTTGTATGCATCTATCTCAAATAGGAAAATATAATATTTGTACAGATAGTTCTTTCCAGCTATGAAACACGAATACAAATATGTGTCAAATACGATATGTGTTTGATACGTCGATATGTATTTTTTCTAAAATATAGGATACGATATGTTTATGGATATGTGTATAAAATAGTAAAAAATACATAAAATATGATAAAATTATAAATATAAATCAAAATATCAAAAGTAGAAAATATAATGGAAATTGTAAATCAATGTCCTCCAAAATTCGAAGTACCAAAACTAGAAAATATAATAGAATAATTCATAAAATTGCTAAAAACGTATCTATCTTATCCTATTTTTTGTTGAAAACGTACTAGATACGTATCTTTATCTTTATTTTTTTATTTTTGGATACTTTAGGGATACATATTCTTCACGAATCTAAGCGTATCCGTGTCGGGTACGTATCCGACACCAACATGTGAGGATGTTTAACGTATCCGTGTTTCAGATGTTTCAATAGCTCGAAACCTTCTGTTTGCATGATTATGCATAATCTAATCAGAACTATAAAATATATATTTTTATAGATAAGTGAGCCAATTATGCACATTTTTTTTAAGCAAAAGGAGCACCCCAAATATATTGAAGAAGAAGTTACAATTACATGGATCTGAATCTATAGTTAGGAACACCTAACCTATTCCTAGAAAATTCATCAATAATTAAGCTAGGAATGACATTCCACCAAGAGAAAATCTTAGAAGTTATACCAAAAGTAGTTAACTTATCAGCATAAAAGTTACCCTCCCTATATATCTGGGATATAACAAAATCCATTGAGGACTAAAGAGACTTGAATAAATTCTATTTGCTCCACAACTTCCAAGGGACCTTTGCTTTGCCATTGAAGATATCTATCACTAGTGCTGAATTACACTCCAACCATATTGTATACCACCCTTTCATGTGAGCAAATTCAATTGCCAAAATTGCAGCATGAAGCTTTGCAAAAATAGCATCCTGAATTTCAAAGTAAGTAACAAAACCACCAAAAAATTCTCCATTGTGGTCCCTGAAAATGCCTCCTCCACCAGATTGACCCGAGGCGCCATGAGCAGCTCCATCAGTGTTAATCTTGACCCTTCCTAGAGAATGAGCTCTCCATATGACTTCCATTTTTTTTGGAACTTTCTTATAATTGATGGAGACATTTAGAGCTATTAGAATTTTGAAATCCTCTATAGAGGGGTTGGCACAAAAGTTGGAATTGTTTCCCGAGAAAGAGGAGTCTAACTTTAACTTAGCAATAGCTTGGGACATGGTTAATATTATATCTTGAAATTTGTTCTTGTTTCGATAGAACTAGATAGTGCTCACAATATGAACAGTAACAGCAGCTAATAGGCTCTTTACTTGGGGGCTCCAATCCTTATTACAAGCCAAGAGAATTGATCCTATGGAAGAGAGGTCCAATTGGATAGAGAAAGTGCTACTAATCCATTGCAAAATAAAGACTGCCATGGGGCATCGAAGAAACAAATGATCTGAACTTTCATAATTAGCTCTATAGAGGTTGCAAATTGATGCCAAAGAGCAACCCATTTTCATCAAGTTACATTTGTAAGCATTTTATCGTTATGAAGTCTTCATGTGATAAAAGATTGAGATAGAGGAATTGATGTAGACTAGATAAGAAGACACCATCTTAGATGATTAGCATCAAGTTGGGTGCAAGAAAAAGCTTCCTTTAAAGAGAGCAATCCATCACTAGATCCCGTCGAGATGAATTTATCATGGCTTGTGGATATTAAAGTGTTAGAAATGTCCCTTGATATATTAGGGAAAAGATCAGCTAATATGTTTGGGATAGTACATTTAGAGTCAGTAATGAAATCATCCACATTAGCTAGGAGGTAGGAGTGCACTTCCTCATGGATGTTTAAAAATTCAACAAGAGGGATTCCTAGCCAGTTGTCCTTCCAAAAATTGATGTTGTGACCATCACCAACCAATCATCTGGAATTCATAATTATTTTTTGCCATTTAGATCTTATTCCAGGCCATATTGATGACTTGTAATATCTAGTAGGAGGATTATTGGTTTTTCCAAATATTTGTCTGTAGAAGATAGCCCAGTCTTGATGCGAAGATATCATTTCCTAAGCAAGCTTTAGGAGATCAGATTGATTTAGCTTTTTCAAAGACCTTAGGCCAAGACCACCAGTTTTAGAGGGGGTGCAAACCTAATGCCAAGAGACATTAACCATCTTCCTAGCATTGATATCACCATACCAAATGAAGTTCCTAATGCAAGTGTCCACATACTTGAGCAGTTTGGAAGGCCAAATATATATGGAAGCTATACACCATCATGCTTTGAATAATGGATTTAACCAACTCCACCCTTCCCATGATTGAAAGATAAAGACCTTTCCAATTGGCTAATTTCAAAATGATCCTATCAGCAATCTGTTGGAGATGGATTTTCCTTGGCTTCCCTCTAAAAAGAGGATCTCCCAAGTAGGTGAAAAGAAGACAACCAACACTAAATCCAAGATAATTGGATAAGTTTAAAATTTTCCTTATTGAAGCTTGAGTTGTATAAAATTTACATTTTTTTGGGATTAATGTGTTGACAAGATGCTTGAGCATAGGAATTCAAGAGATGTTTATGAGCTAGCAATTCCTTTTTAATGCCTTTGCAGAATATGAGGATATCATCAACATAAAGAATATGATTAGGAGTATGCAACTTGTTAGGGCCACTAATGGGGCTCATCTTGCCCTCAGAGACAAGTTTATAAATGCCTCTACTAAGCACATCTTCTGCCAAGAAAAAATGGAGAGGGGATAAGGGGTCCCCTTGTCTAAACCCCTCTTGCAGCTGAAGAAACCAACCATTTGACCATTGACATTGAAAGAAAGTTTAGCATAATGAAGGATTACTTTGATCCAATTGATGAATATACTATAAAAATCAAAAGCCTTTATAGTGTCCAATAACAACTCCCAATCCAAAGTGTCAAAAGCCTTCTTGATGTCAATCTTGATTGTTAAGTTTCCACCAAAAGATTTATGATCCAATAGGTTGATTGCCTCTAGTACAATACAAATGCAGTCATGTATATGTATGTCCTTGATGAAACCTCTCTATTGCGATAAGACAATTGTAGGGGCTATTTTGGCAAGTCTATCAACAAACACTTTAGTTATTATCTTAAACTGAAAGTTTGTTAAAGCAATAGGTCTATAATCCTCAATTCTATCAACTTCAGAGGACTTTGGGATTAGAACTATAGATTTTGAATTAAGGTTGGGAAGCAGCCAACCTTGATTGAAGAATTGAGTGACATAATTGCGCACATTAGTGCCAACAATATCCCAAAAATTATGGTATAAGTAACCTCCAAATCCATCAGGGCCAGGGGCACCCTCTCCATTCATAGAGAAAACAACAACCTTTATTTCCTCATGTGAAGGAATTTTTGTGAGCATACAGTTATCAGCATCATTTACAAGGCTAAGAATCACATATCGGATTAGTGAATTGGGGGAAGAATTGTTTGGGATGGAAAACAAGTCAGTGAAGTAACTTAACACATGATTGGCAATATCCTCTTATCTAGTTAAGACATTGTCACCCTCCTTTAACAACGACATAAACTTAGAGACTTGCCTGATTTTTGTTACCATATGAAAGAAATCGGTGTTTATGTCTCCACTAATTTGCCAATTAAGCCTAGATTTTTTTTCTAAAAATACTCCTCCTTATTAAGAGCCTACAACAATTGACCTTGCGTGCGAGAGGTTTGTTCTTTTCTTAGTCATGCAGGTTTCTATCACAGGTTCATTAAAGATTTTAGCAAGAAGGCTCTTCCACTATCCAACCTGTTGCAAAAGGAGGTGATCTTTGATTTTTATGAGAGATGTATGGAGGCGTTTGCTTGCCTCAAGACAGCCTTGACCACCACTCCTATTATCCAGGCACCTGATTGGACAGTCCTTTTTGAGCTGATGTGTGATGCTTTTAATTATTCATTAGGGGTTGTCCTTGCTCAAAAAGTGGACAAACTGCCTAGGGTAATTTATTATGCTTCCAGGACTTTAGATGTTGCACAAGCCAATTACACAACAATTGAAAAAGAGCTTTCATCTATTGTATTTGCTCTGCATAAGTTTAGGTCTTATTTGCTTGGTTCTAGAATTGTTGTTTTCACTGACCATGCAGCTTTGAAGATCCTATTGAAGAAAGCTGATTCCAAACCAAGGTTGATAAGATGGATGCTCTTGCTCCAAGAATTTAATTTGGAGATCCGTGACAGGAGTGGAGCACAAAATTTGGTGGCTGACCACTTGAGCAGGATTGAGGGAGTTGTTGATATGGTGTCTATCAGAGATGATTTTCCTGATGAACAACTTTTGAATATTTCTGTTTCTTTCCCCACCCCTTGGTTTTCCAATATTCTAAATTATTTGGTTGCATATGTTTTTCCTCCACTTGCATCTAGAGCTCAAAATGAAAAACTTAAGAGTGATGCTAAATATTATGTTTGGGATGATCCCTATTTGTGGAGATTGAGTCAGTCCTGCAGTTTTGTCATTCTTCTACGGTGGGTGGCCATCTTGGTACCCAAAGGACTATAGTGGATGGCCATCTTGGTATCCAAAGGACATCACGAAAGGTACTTGACTCTGGATTTTATTGGCCCATCATCTTCAAAGATGCATGGAGGATTTGTAGCACTTGTGAGCAGTGTCAGAGAGGAAGTGGTACCCTTTCATGGAGACAAGAGATGCATCAACAACCTATGTTGTTTTGTGAGGTGTTTGATGTATGGGGTATTGATTTCACGGGTCCGTTTCCTGTTTCTTTTGGCTTTTACTATATTCTACTTTTTGTTGATTATGTTTCTAAATGGGTGGAAGTTAAGGCTACCAGGACTAATGATGCTCGAGTTATTATGGATTTTGTTAGGTCTCACATTTTTTGTAGGTTTGGTATACCTAGAGCCATTGTTACTGACCAAGGAACCCACTTTTATAATAGATCCATGCAAGATATGCTCAAGAAATATGGTGTTGTTCATAGAGTTTCCACACCTTATCACCCCCAATGTAATGGGCAAGCTGAGATTTCAAACAGAGAGATAAAGAGGATTTTGGAGAAGATGGTGCAGCCTAACAGAAAGGATTGGAGCAACAGACTTGAGGATGCTCTTTGGGCACATAGGATTGCTTACAAGGCACCCATAGGGATATCCCCTTACCGGGTTGTCTTTAGTAAAGCATGTCATCTTCCTGTAGAGATAGAGCATCATGCATATTAGGCTATGAAAACATGTAACTTGGCTCTTGATCAAGCTGGTGAAGAAAGAAAGCTCCAATTGAATGAACTCGATGAGATCCGCTTAGAAGCCTATGAGAACTCTAAGTTCTATAAAGAGAAGACCAAAAGATTCCATGATAACTTGATTTCTAGA
>NW_017726816.1:0-280 GCF_001865875.1 Lupinus angustifolius | reverse complement strand
TATTGTAGGTTGTAGGTTTTGTTGATGCATGCTTTTCTTTGACTTTTAGGTTTTGCTTAGGTTTGAGCATTTTCTCTCATACTTTCATTCACTTAAGTCTTGATATTTTGTGGTATGAATCCATGCAATTATGTTTGTCAAGTTGCTTTCGAGAATTAAGAGGTTGAAACAGTTGTGATAGACTTGTCCCTTGTGAGAATTTGAGCCTTAATTGTGGATGGATTGCTATATGCCATCTAATATTCTTTCATGTGTGATTGCACTCTTGATTACTTGCACT
>NW_017726815.1:0-2473 GCF_001865875.1 Lupinus angustifolius | reverse complement strand
TGGGCATTATGGAAGTCGAGGATATGTGTTGAAGTGAAGATTGTATTTTTATTTTAGGAGTTGTTTTTATTGCAATTTAGCTTTGGGCTCATTGTTTAGACCCAATTCGGTTTTATGTGTGTTGGAGGGGTTAAATTCGGGTTCCCCACTCCAAACACACACACACTTCATTTTTCCCTCAATTTTGAAATACACATTTCCGTTTTCCCACTTTTTGCTCTGCTAGGGTTTCACTTCTTCTTCATTTTTCATTTTCGGTTTGTTCTTCCATTGCCATGGAAGGCTAAATTTCTGGACTAAGTTCCTTTGGTAATGTATCACAACTCTTGAGGTTTTGTTATTAATGCATTTTCAGTTTCTTTATTGTTGATTTCTTCTATCTTATTTCTGAATATGGTTTGCTTAATGCCATTGTTTAGAAACTGGTTGGTTGAGTTTATCTTCACTTAGTTGATTTACTCTCTCTAGTGCATGAATGCTTAGTTCGTGTGAATTTGTTAATCGTTTCATGCTTATACTGATTTCGCCTAGTTATATGTTTAGGTTCTGGAACTTTGAATTGATTATCGCTTAGTTAATTGATTCTCAACAAATTCGGAAGTTAATGGTTGGAATCTGAAAATAATCTTTTGAAACCGAGGATTGAATTGTGAACAAACGAACCAAAGGAATTTAGTTGTTTTATTACATTACTTAACTACTGTTTCTGAATTTGATTTATGTTCATACTATCCAACAACAAAACCCCCTTGTGTGTGTGAGTATAAGGTGTTTAAAGCTTTGCTTGAAAGATAATCCTTGGGAAATGACCTAGGAGTCACTTCCTAGTACTGTAGTTTTAATTGTTATATTATTTGTATCGGGTACGGCCTCGATCAGCGAGCCTTATCTCTAATGGTCAAGTTAGATTCATCTAGCTTGTTACGAAAGACCTATCTCGTACCAATCACTGGATGTTTTTTTGGTTTAGGGACCATGTCCCAAACATTATTATGCTCAAAATGGTTTAGCTCCTCTTGCATAGCTATACCCTAGTGTACATCCTCGATGGCTTCATCGATGGTCTTTGGCTCAATTTGAGACACAAATGCAACGAAATTACAGAAATTAAGTAAAGAACTATGAGTTACCATCCCCGTAGATATGTCACCTATCACCTTATCTAGTGGATGATCCTTTTTGGTCTTCCATGCAATCGGCATGTCCTGGTGCTCATCTTCAACTATTTGTTTTGCATCTTCTTCATTGTTCTGGTTCATGTCCCTTGAATAAGCTTCTCCTAGCGCACCTGAAACATCATCAGGAAAGACTTTTCTCTTCTCTTTTGGAGAAGAATCTGTAAGAATGAGGTTGTAACTAAGAGGGGAGGGGGTGAATTAGTTGACTTAAAAATTATGGCCACTTTTTTTGCAAAAACAAGAGTTAACGTGCAGTGGAAAATATATTCAGAAAATAAAAAAGAATAAATCAAAGAGATAAGGGAGAAGAGAGTACACAAGGATTTTATACTGGTTCACCTTCTTGTCTACCGAAGGCTACGTCCAGTACTCTTGTATCGCAAGAGATTTCTTCACTAAGAATTATGAGTTGTAATTACAATATCTCACCCCGAGATTGTTATGTACCTTACACACTCCCTAATTCTTATTCACTCTTGGAAAACACTTTTCCAAGTGATTCTAATCCCCTTTCTTTTCACACCCCGTGAAAAAAAGTATTCTGCAACAATATTGAAGAATGTACAACAATGGCAGATTGCCTTTACAAGTATGACACTAGTATAACTTGCAATCCTATCAACTCTTTAAGTATACTAAATAATAATGATTTGTAGAAAACTTTGAAAAACTTCTAAGCAACTTCAGAAAAATAACTTTTGAAAGTTTGAGTGCTAGTTGCAAAAAGTGTAGAGAAATAACTTCAAAATAAGTTTAAGAGCTTTTGGAAATTTTATAAGAGTTGTGTATTGTTGTGTGTTTGTGTTGTGAGAGTTAGAGCCTTTATATAGACTTTCCAAACACCCATGGTGCCTTTCTGAAAGTGTAGGAGTTGTTTGAAGTGAAGAGATTTCGTTTGGAGTGAAAACATTTCATTTTGAAATCTGAAATCTCATGCAATCGATTACTGATAGTAGGTAATCGATTACCCAAACTCTTTGTCCACCGTTCTTTTAAAAACGAATTAGAGTAATCGATTACACCATTTGGGTAATCGGTTAGTCAACTTTTTCAAAACTGGTAATCTGTTACTCAAAGGCAATAATGGATTACTCTGAACAGATTTAAGTTGGATAACTCTTTTTCTCACACACATAACTTGTTGCTTAGATGAAGTAACCCGTTACACTCTATTTTTGAAAAATGTTTTAATTATTTTTAAAGTGTTTCAACTTTCTTTAAAAATAGTTTGAGCATTACTACTTTGTATATTTAAGAGTTTTAGGATAGAAGTACCTATAAAGACTTAATCTAAT
>NW_017726814.1:0-1383 GCF_001865875.1 Lupinus angustifolius | reverse complement strand
CAAAGAGATTCCAGCACAATATATATAGCATACATACACTTTATATAATCAAGATATATCAATATGATAGCATATACTTATGTATGGATTAAGATATAGATAAGCAAGTATTGCAATGCATAAATAAGATGTTTCAAACAAATATCCAGGAATGGAACAATAAAGCACGAAACATCATAAAGTAATTTGTCTAGGAATATACAGCAATAGTTTAAAAAAAAATAAGCAGAAAATACATATATAACATCACAGAATAATCGGTTACTCATTTTGAGTAATCGGTTAGTCAAAAATAAATTTTTAAAATTTTCAAACAGCAACTTCGAGTAATCGATTACTCACTTTGGGTAATCAGTTACTGAAACACGCTGTTCAACCCTGTAACCGGTTACTTTCCAGTGTAATCGATTACTGACCCCATAAAAGCTTATTTTTAGGCAAAATTAAGCTATGAAAGTGATTTTTAACCCCAAAAATTTAAGTTTTTGAACACAAATAAATATATTTAAGACCAAGTAGGCATGAGATAATCATAATGAAGCAAACATATAGTCATATAAGCATGTTAAGACAGGTAAGCTTCATCGGTCATATAAGCTGGTTAAGACAGGTAAGCTTCATCAAGAATGCCTAATTCAAGTCTAATTTTGTAAAAAGGTTCTTTTGCCAAGGGTTTTGTGAAAATGTCTGCAAGTTGGTTAAGAGTATCAACAAATTCTACGGATACATCTTTCTTTTGAACATGGTCCCTTAAGAAGTGATGCCTTATATCTATGTGTTTAGTTCTAGAATGCATAATGGGATTCTTTGTAAGGTTTATAGCACTAGTATTATCACATTTCATAAATCTAAGCCATAATCTCGTAATTGTTGCTTAAGCCATAACACTTAGGCACAACAACTACCTGCTACTATATATTTAGCCTCAGCAGTGCTTAGCACAACACATGCTTGTTTCTTGCAAGACCAAGAGACTAAAGCATTGCCTAAAATGTGACAAGTACCACTTGTACTTTTCCTTTCACATCTGGCAAAATCTGAATCTGAATATCCAACCAATTCACATATACTTCCTTTTGGATACCATAATCCAACTTCAGTTGTACCTTTAAGATATTTCATAATTCTCTTAACATCAACTAAGTGTGATTCTTTTGGTTTAGACTGATAACATGCACACAGACATACACTAAACATGATATCAGATCTACTGGCAGTTAAATATAGAAGAGATTCGATCATACCTTGATACTTTGATATTTCAATACTTTTTCCACTTTCATCAGTATCAATGTATGTGCTACATCCCATAGGAGTAGCTATTGGGTTGTAGTCATCCATATCAAATCTTTTCAGCAAATCCCTGCAATACTTGGTTTGACT
>NW_017726813.1:0-2509 GCF_001865875.1 Lupinus angustifolius | reverse complement strand
AATCATATAAATATTATTTATTCTCTTACCGATAAGTTTAGAATTATCCTTACTTTCAATGATGCATTTATCTGGGTAGAACGCCACATGAAATCCTTTGTCGCATAATTGACTTATGCTTAGAAGATTGTGCTTGAGTCCTTCAACATATAGTACGCCTTCTATAGTTGTTGATGGTGGCTTTCCAATTCTACCAACTCCAAGAATTCTTCCCTTGTTGTTGTCACCATATGTGACATATCCTATGTCCCTTGGAGTGAAGACAGAGAATTTACTTTTATCGCCTGTCATGTGTTTTGAACAGCCGCTATCCAAGTACCATAAATTGCAGGTAACTCTCAATTTTTTCTACAAAACAAATTATTTTTTGTTAGGTATCCAATATTCTTTGGATCCTAGATGATTAGTACTTTTCTCAACCCATTTAAATTTTCCTAGGGGTACACCATATTTTCTGATCATGCATGTGTTTGGTGTATGCCCATGAATTTTACAGTATGTGTATATGGGTTGATGAATGTGTTTCCTAGATTTTTCAAATGCATGGATACTTTTCTTTTGAAAGATTATTTTCATTTGGACACTTGGTTTTTTGAAACCATGGCTTTTTGAATAGCCAAGACCTCTTCGGTCCGTTGAGTGTCTTTGTTGTGTTTGATCATTGATAATCTTTTCTAAGCTTTTACCATTCTTGTTTAGCTTATTGAGTTCAAGACTTAATGTTGATACTTTGTTTTCAAGAGTGACGCGGTTTTGACAAGAGGATGAAGAAGGTTTGTTTCTAAATGCATCTAATTCAGACTTTTGTTTTAGAAACATTTGTGGTAATTTGACATATTCATCATGTAAATCATTAAATGCAGATTGAATTTCAGAAGAAGAAAATAGATTAGAGTCGTTTACCTCTTCATCATCAGAATGATGAGATGCCATAAGTGATAGATGCGTTTGCTCTTCGTTTTCTGTTTCAGATGCAAAACTGGTATCATTATCTTCCCAAGCAATATATACTCTTCCTCTAGTCTTTATATCATTCTTTCCTTTTAAAGAACCCTTTTCAAATTTGGACAATCCATCTTCATGTGACCTGGTTTGCCAAATTCAAAACATATAAAGTTTTGACTTGAGGTGGAGGCATCATTTTTTTGGTGAATTTCCTTGTTTGACCAGTCTTTGCGCCTTTGTTCCTTTTTAGGAACTTGCTAAATTTCTTTACGAAGAGACTTATATCTTCCGTATCATCTTTTTCTGATTCATCTCCAGATGAGTCATATCTATCCACTTTTGCTTTTAGAGAAATATTTTTCTTCTTCTTTTCTTGCTCTTCGTGTTGATCAAGTTGGTTAAGTTGTAGTTCATGTTCCTGCAGTTTTCCAAACAAAGCAGCCAAAGACATTTTGGATAAACTTTTCTTTTCAGAAATTGCAGTTACCTTTGGTTGCCATATTCTGGTGAGTGATTTTAGAACTTTCAAGTTTAAGTCACTATTTGATAGAACTTTGCCAAGTGCAATAAGGTGATTGGTAAGGTGAGTAAACCTCTTTTGTAAATCAAGCATTTTCTCTCTAGGCTTCATACGAAACATTTCGTATTCCTGAGAAAGAGTGTTGAGTCTCGACCTTTTTACTTCCTCTGTTCCTTCGTGTGTGGTCTCTAGAGTATCCCACATTTCTTTTGAAGATTTACAATTTGATACTCTAAAGAATTCATCAATATCGAGTGCGGAGGTGAGGATGTTCTTTGACTTTAAATCATATTGTACCTTCTTTTTGTCTTCATCGTTCCATGAAGATTTTGGCTTTATTTCCATTATACTATTGATAACAGTAAAGGGTATATATGGTCCTTCTTCAATTGCATTCCATATGTCTAAGTCTTGAGATTCAATAAAGATCCTCATTCTAATTTTCCAGAAATCATAGCACTCTCCAACAAAGCTTGGAGGGCGGTTGATGTTGGAACCTTCTCCAAGGAATGATCTTGAGGCCATCTTGATGTAGGATCAGACTTGAGAGTATCTTACGCAAATATAGATCTGGTGCCAATTGTAAGAACGAGGTTGCAACTAAGAGGGGCGGTGAATTAGTTAACTTAAAAATTATGGCCACTTTTTCTGCAAAAACAAGAGTTAACGTGCATCGGAAAATATATGCAGAAAATAAAAAAGAATAAATCAAAGAGATAAGGGAGAAGAGAGTACACAAGGATTTTACACTGGTTCACATTCTTGTCCACCGAAGGCTACGTCCAGTACTCTTGTATCACAAGAGATTTCTTCACTAAGAATTATGAGTTGTAATTACAATATCACACCCCGAGATTTCTATGTACCTTACACACTCCCTAATTCTTCTTCACTCTTGGAAAACACATTTCCAAGTGATTCTAATCCCCTTTCTTTTCACACCCCGTGAAAGAAAGTATTCTGCAACAATATTGAAGAATGTACAACAATGGCAGATTGCCTTTATAAGTATGGCAGTAGTATAACTTGCAATCCTATCAACTC
>NW_017726812.1:0-17220 GCF_001865875.1 Lupinus angustifolius | reverse complement strand
AAATGATGCATGATGCCATGCTTATTACAAAATTTATTAAACTTATGATTTTCAAATTCCCCGCCATGGTTGGATCGTATGTAAACAATTTTAAGGATAGACTGGTTTTGTATTTGTTTGGCTAGACATTTTAAAGATTTATATGCATCGCTCTTAAATGCATGAAATAGAGTCCATGTGAATTTAGAAAAATTATCAACAATTATCAAAGCATAAAAACTTCTACCAAAACTCATGATTTGTGACGGTCCAAACAAGTCCATATGGAGAAGCTCCAAAGGTCTAGTAGTGGATATCACATTCTTTTTACTGAAAGAATTCTTTACTTGTTTACATTTTTAACACATGTCACAAGAATCCTTAGTTTTAAAATCAAGTTTTGGCAAACCAATAACCAAATTATTTATAGATAATTTTTCTAGATGCTTCACATGAATGTGAGCGATCTACCTATGCCAAAGCCAGATGTCATCTTCTTTTGAAATAAAGCATTTTGAGAAAAGAGAAGTGATATCCTCCAGGTCAACCATATATATGTTATTAACACGATACCCGAAAAACTTTATATTATTAGATAAAACGTCACGGATTATACAATATTCAGAATCAAATGACACACGATTACCTTTGTCGCAGAGTTGGCTAATACTCAAAAGATTATGTTCCAGACCTTCGACGTATAGAACATTCTCGATTACAGCATAAGTTGAGTTGCCAATTTTTCCGGTGCCTAGGATCTTTCCTTTGTTGTTGTCTCCGTATGTGACGAAACCTTTATCTTTCAATGATAATTCTAGGAATTTTGACTTATCTCCTATCATATGTCTCGAACACCCGTTGTCAAGATACCAATGTTGCCCATGTGTTCATAGACATACCTGTAAAATAGAGCACTTGTTGGTTTCAGGTACCCAAATTATATTGGGTCCTTTTCTGTTAGTAACCAGGGAGTTATCTCCCTTTTTTACCCAAGCATAAACACCACTCGGTATCACATATTTCCTTATGTAATAGGAGTAAGAGGTGCGGTCATGTCTGCCACAATAGAAACATGTAGGAACTCTATTTTTATTATAAGACTTTTTATTAGTACGGGTTACAGGTTTCCTATATGGTCTATTTCTCTGACATGGGGGGATATACTCTAATCTAGTGTGGTCACCAAAATTTCTGGTTTTACTTAGCAAGGTATCTACATGGTTTTGACTCTCTGTAAGTTTTGCGAGTTTTTCATTTATTTTAAAATTTTCATTTTTCAAGTCCTCGCAAGACTCACATACAGTTGTTTGACATAATTTATTGTTAGAGTAGTCGCATGAATTACAAGAAAAAATTAGATCTGAAGTTTCATTTTCAAATTTCAGCTCATCTAATTCCTTTTGTAGTTGTAATATTTTTTGATCATTTAGCATAATTACCCTTTTTCTATCGGCACCAATTCTAGCTAATTTCTTTAGTTCTTCATGCATTTTGACATACGCATCATATAAAATCTCATATGAAGGAGAATCATCAGAAGAGGATGATGTATCAGAATATACCTCATTATCAACATCCTTTGTACTACCTGATCCACAAGCCTCATCTGTTATAATCATTAGGCATAGCTTGGCGGTCTCCTCTTCATCTGAGGTGCTTGATGTCGTTTCTTCCTCCGGTACATCCCAGACAGTGTAAGCTTTCTTCGATTTGAAGTCCTGGGGAGTGCTCTTTTCTGAATCAACCTTCTTTAGGTAAGTGGGACCTTGAAATTTCATGTGTCCCCGCTTACCACATTCATGGCAAGTGAAGTGCTCTTTATTCTTGCCTTTTCTTGTTGATTCTCACGCCTCTTTCTTTTGGAAACACTTAAAACCTCCTTTCTTCTTTAAGAATCTCCCAAACTTTTGTACGAGAAGGTTTAACGTTTCTTCGTCAATGTCAGAGTCAGAGACACCATTATCTATCTCTTCAGTAGGTTGTGATGTTGTTGCTTTAAGAGATATGTCTTTCTTCTTGCGGTCTGAATCTTCATGCATGGTCAGGCGTCCAAGCTCCATCTCATGCTCTTGAAGTTTTCTGAATAATGTCGCCGAAGGCATGGAATCAAGGTCCTTAGACTCCATGAGTGCAGTTACTTTAGGTTGCCATCTCCTGTCAAGACAGCGTAAAACTTTGTTAGTAAGTTCTCCTTTGGTAAAAAATTTATCAAGGGCAATAAGATGATTTATAATATGAGTGAATCGTTTTTGTGTATCGCTAATATATTCACTTGGTAACATACGAAATAATTTGTATTCATGTGTCAGCGCATTCAGCCTGGGGCGCTTGACCTCGCTAGTGCCCTCGTGAGTCACTTGTAAAGTGTCCCACATCTCCTTGGCACTTTGACACCGAGATACTCGAAAGAATTCATCATATGATAGGGCCGAGGTGATTATATTTTTAGCGCGTAGGTTATACTGAACCTTTTTGCGCTCCTCATCGGTCCACAAACTTTTAGGTTTTTCTTTCGGTTCGTCATCCACTAAGTGTAGTGGGAAGAAGGGCCCGTTGATTAGGGATTCCCAAATATCTGAATCAATGGCCTTAATAAAAATCTTCATCCAGACTTTCCAGTAGGCGTATCCCTCGCCACTGAATATGGGAGGGCGGTTAATGGATGCGTCATCACCGCCAAAGGGGTTGGTGGAACCCATTTAATTCCCTTTAGGATTACGTGATATGGTTGAGCTAGCACGTCATACTAGCTTTGATACCACTTGTTAGGTATCATTGGTCAAGACACACCTAGAAAGGGGGTTGAATAGGTGTAGCGGTTATCAATTACCGCTTCTCGCACCAAAACCCAGTTCTGGAAAACAGCCCATGTGAACCCTTAATATGTCAATAACCTGGGGTGAGTAGTTTTTCAATCGTCGTTCTTGACATTCGATTATTAAAGGAGATAATGTATTCTTTAACAATACTAATGTGACTGAGCGATAAAAGAATATAAGGAATGTTCCTAACTTAAAGTACAAAAAAGTGAAAATTGTATAGAGAAAAAAGCCCGCTGAGAATCTGCAATTAATATCTCAGGAAAACGTAGGGGCAGAAGTGAAATATCAAAGATCACAAAAGGAACATTTCATAGCAAATTTTCGCCTACATCTTAGGCCATTCTTATTACAACATGGAAAATTCTTTTAATTGTTGAATGTCATGTTAGAAAATTGTTGAAAATAGGATAAATAAGAAAGGTGAAAGGTGGGTATGGGAAACACATATTTTTTAGCCTTATATCCTTTTCTTGAAGACCCTTAGCCAAATCCAGATACAAGCTTAAAAATACCTTGTCGAGAACCAATTTGTCTAAAATGTGCATCATGATAAAAAAAACGTTGACTCGAATAAAAGAAGTATTTTTTTGATATAATATCTCATTTTTAATGTATAGGTTAAAAGTCATTTTCTCAATATTATCTTGACCTCATCACCACTCGTAACCTCAAACACAAATTAAATATTATCATCACTACCATTATATCTACACAAGCCAACCACAAATTAAATACTATCATTACTACTACCGCATCTACATAAGTCAAACTCAAATTAAATTTTATCATCACTATCACATCATTGTTCAAAGCCCTAACACTTGCCAAAGTTTGTATGATCATTGTTTTAGTATCTATTTTTAAAGCGTTATTCATGAAATAAGGAGTATGAAAAGGAAAAGTGGAGCCTCTCAAACTGGGCATATTTTGAGATGTTTCATGATCTAAGGTTTTCCAACTCAAGTCCACCAGCACAATTAAAAGGGAAGGATGACTGTTAATATCTCATATTGGGGCAGTTTTTGAGTTGATCCCATTGTCTGGTGGAATATTATAAGAAGCCCAAAATTGTGGTAGTTTTTTGGATGATCTCATCTGATATTGGAAAGTTATAAGAAACATAAAACTGTGGCAATGGTGAAGTGGCTTCCAAAGGCTCTATAAGTTGATTCAATCACAAGAAGCGAGAATCTCTCAACCAAGAAGAGGAAGGATCTTCAATTATCAAATTTAAGAACATTTTCAACAACGACTCATACAAGTCTTTTGCTCCCTATCAATTCAAGTCACCACATTCGAGGGTGTTCACAAAATAAAAACAAAACAAAACAAAAAGAGAAAAAAAAGGAAAACAAAAACAAACAAAAATAGTGTTAGGTTGAAAATCAATATGGGCAACCTAGGAAAAGGAGAATGGTTCTAATTCAAAAACCTCCGAAAGGTGATTAGGGATCATAATAAAATGAGAGAATTCCCGACAGAGACCTACATAAAGTATTATGGGCAAAACATTAGGGAAAATTAAAGAAAACACCCTCAAAGTGAAGTTTTACTACTACACATTATCGACCATCCAAATTGAGGCAGTTTATGAACAATGACCACCTAAATGAAGACAAGATGTCAAAATAGGCATAGTGAAGAAATTTTTGTTGTTACAAAAATATCAACGCTTTGGAAAGAATTCATCGGCCAGCCTACACTAGGGCAGTATGACTGAGTTTAGTTACTATCCTCAAAATTATACTAAGGTACTGGATCACCTTAAGAGAAAGATATCTTCGGCTAAACTGAGGAAAATTTTGATGGGTGAAAAGTTATACTACTAATGAACAATAGGCATCAAGGGTCGCTTCAATCAAATCCACAAAAAATTGATGAATTTCCATCCACAAAATATAAAACTAAACCACGAGTGATACATTAGAATATTTATGCATATGTCTTATCCTCATTCCATTATATTCAAACAAACATATAATACTCATAACATATATGATATACATCAAATACTCTCATAATAGCATCAAATTATACATTTTGAGGACCCCATGCTTGATGATATCAAGCTTAATTTTCAAACTTTACCAGTACACCAACCTACGTTCTTTATAAGACCTCACTCCCTATCCCTGACATAAAGTCTTTTGTACCTCGAAAAATTTCGTGTACATTTCTATACTAGTTACTTATCATGACAGCACTCAAACCTCAGTTTGTATGTTATCCAATAAGCAACAAGTAAAGAGTGGCAGTTGAGAACACCCAATTTTGTCCGGCCCAAAAGACATTTTCACAAAATAACAAATAAAAATAAAATAAGTATTTCTAATAAAACATGATATTTTTTAAGTGTCCCAAAATAATAATGCAAGTTTTTTAATTAATTCTCTTTTAAATTTTGAATTTTTGAATTATTTGTCATAATGTTAAAATCAGTTTTTAAGTCAAGAATCAAATTTCATCATTTTTTCTCTCCAATAAAGTAAATGAGAGATTTGGCACATGTGATAATTCAAAATGCTAAAAATAATAAAGTTAGCCTCCCATCACCACCCCCATTTTTTCTTTCCTAACAATCATAATCACCCAAAAAATCTTAACATCCAAAATTCATCCACAATAACTCAAAAAATTATCCACATCACACGACAAAAAGTATAACCTTCCACATCACATGACAAACCTCTTAATCAAAAAATTCATTTATCAATCATTTTATTCCTTCTCTGGACATTATCTTTCACACACAATCATCCAAAAAAGCTCCGGAAATCAACAACAATCTATGATCACCCATACACAAGATCACCACAAAGTCTCTACCTCTGCTACATGTATGTTTGATATTGTAATTGTAGAATTATACATTCTCTGAGAAGCTCAAGAGAAATTATAATTGCATTAGTGTACATTGTAGAGAAGCTTCAAATGCATGCCAAAGTCATGTCTCTGAGTTTGTGTTTGCACACAAAGTCCCTACCTCTGCTACATGTCTGTTTGATATTGGTTAGCTTATTTTGCAGAATTTCCTTGAGAGTTGTAGCATTCCATTATTGTTGGAATCAGTATGAGAGGTATATCATTTTCATTACTTTCTTTTATAGTAGATTTATTTTTATTATAAGTAATTGCATTACTAATAATAATTATCATGATTGTAACATAGAACTATAACTACAACAAAAAGGTAAATGTATAAACAATACATTGTTTGCATACACACTACATCATTCTTTTTAATAAATATTTAATTTTGAAGCAAAATAGGTACTTAATTAGTTTCTCACTATATATCAATTTAACACTTATTCAAAAAATATAAAATAAAGATCTCTGAGTAAAAAAATGAAATAATATTTACCTCAACAATTTTAAGGTATGATGCAGTGTCGGACATATGGGCTGCAATTCACTTTCTTAAAATTAATGAGATTAATTATATTTCTACATCTAAAAACTCGTTTTTCTATAAAATAAAAATTAGAGATCTTAACAAACATTTAATATGAGATGTGATATCGGACACAAGGGTTGTACTTTGCTAATTTTAAAAGGAAAAAACTTAATTAAAGACGTCACGTTTTTTTCTAAATAATAAAATTAATTCAACCAACAAACATTTTTTCTACTTAAACAACTACGTAGCTTTGATTTCCTAGATAAAATAAGGATATGTAGGAGTAAAATCACATTGTCAGACACAATAATATAAATAAATAAAATTATCATTTTTAATAATTAATTAAATAACCAAATAATGTTAAAATATAAAAGAGGTCATATAATTTAATGAAGGGTACCATATAATTGTTATGTATCAGTGGTCTAGACACACCTAGAAGGGATTTGAATAGGTGTAGCGGTTATCAATTACCGTTTCTCGCACCAAAACCCATTTCTGGAAAACAGCCTAGGTAATCGATGAACCAGTAGGCTTAATCGATTAACACGTATCAAAAACAGAATTACCAGATTGGCTTATTGCACAGTTATTTACCAACAAACAAGTAGAGATACAGCAGACATTTTTATGCACAATTAACAAGGATATGGCAAAGTAGAAGTATGCAAAATATCATCTTAATACACGAATTAAAACAGCTTGAATTATAAAAGAGATTGAGAGAGGACAACTTGCACAATAGGATTTTTATCCTGGTTCGTTTGCGGGTCCACTTGCAAAATACATCCAGGCCTCCCCTTCTGATCTTGGGAGATTTCTCTTCACTATATTGAAAACTTTGTATTGTTATATACAACAATTCAATTACAAGACTCTAGATGCTTCTTTCTTGAATTCCAAGAACCTCTAACCTTGGTTTGACTATCCCTATCGCCCAAGAAAACCTTTCTCACGATCCAGCCCTAGCCAAGATTCTCGCTCTAAATTCAAGACCTCCAAGCCTTGGTGAAGATTCACTCAATCTCAATGGTGTTAAGACACCAAGAGACAAAACTCAAAGTACAAAACAGTATACAAAAATAGAGTTTTACTAAGCACTAATATGCTCAAATTATTACAATGAAAACTCAAAGATTAACCCACACTCAAGAAACACAAGCCATCATGAATGTATGTGAGTTAAAACAAAACAGATATTACATAATCTTTCTCTTAAAATCTGTAATCAGAATGCACGAACATGCAAGAAAGAATGAATGAGATTAAGCACATGAAAACTACATGCAATGCATCATGAACAATATAGTAATCTCTCTTTCTCACACATGCATCTCTCTTCTTCCTATACAATATAGTAAATCACAAATTCAAAAAAATGATATACAACGCTTCACGTTTCTGCAAGTTAACAGAATTTATACAAAACAGATTTGACTCTACAAACCGTTTTTCAGTTACGCAGTTAAAACATAAAATAGTTAAAACAGAAAACAGACACGTTAATCGATTAAGACTCCACGTTAATCGATTAACCAGCATATTTCAATACGTGATTAAATGGTCAACTGCTTATATGTTATGCTTGACTCCTATACATGTTTTAGCAATTATGTTATGCTTAATATGCACATATAAGATGTATGATTAATGCATGAACACATAATAAACTAGATACTATGCCTCATGAATATGATATGTCAATATTAATGACTTGTGAGACTTGCATCTAGGTTTACCTAACCTAAACGCACTAACTAAGGCACACATCCCAGACTACTTAGAAATATAATTCTATTGATATAACGTAGTCTAGATATGCCCATTGAGTTGTAGGCATGTTGATTGTTGAGTCATCTTCAAGCTTTTACTAACTCCTTGTCTTCATCAAAACATAGGCAAAATGTTGCTAGTGCAATCCTTGCCACTTTGCACTGTCAATAACATGGGCGGATAGGGTGCAAATAAATTCTCTACTCCGTAACCGACTCTCGAACCTAGATATTAAAGTCCAAGGCTCAATGTTATTGGGACAAAATATTTTTCTAAATTTTTAATTGAAAAAAAATATAGTGGCAATTATGAGAAAGTCGTGCAGCCAAAAATTGGGGTGCAACAAAGTATTTTTCTTTATGTTTTCATACTTTAATACACCCGAGCATAGTGTACTATTTATAAGTGAAAGATCAAAACGATTGCAAGTTTAGAGTTGTTACATATTCTAAGCAATATTTGTCCTGGTCATATCTTCATTTATTGTAATTTGTTGTAAACTTTTTACCATAGGGTGTGGTGGAAAGGGAAAGGCGTTACTTATAAGAGGTGTTCTTCTAAGTTGTGAGGTTGTGGTGAGTGTGTATTATACTCATAATCTTGGGGTGATATTTGTAGTTACAACTCATCAAATTATGAAAAATCTCTTGTGTGGCAAGAGGAATTGACGTAACTTTCGGTGGACAAGAAGATAAACCAGTATAAAATTTTGGTGTATCTCTACTATTCTCTCTAATCTTTACTTTTACAATTTCTCTACTTGGTTTATTTTCTGCAACTATATTGCTGCTATATACTCTTACTTTTAAAGTTGCGAAAAATCTGACTTTGTGTAGAAAACTAGTTCACCCATCCCCTCTTAGTTTGACATCTTGATCTTACAACTAAAGATATCTAAATCTTGTTGTGACTTGGGGTATGATATTATCCCAAATCTTTACCTCTAGAGTAGAGTTTACTCGTCTCTTGCTAAATTTATACTCCATATACTCCGTCTTATTTCGACTTATACGGAATCCATGTGCTTATAACGCTTGTCACTACAATTCTAACTTCTCATTTAATTCCTCTCTATCGAGTCTCTCACTAATACAATATCATCCGCAAAGAACATGCATCATGACACTAGTTCTAGGATATGCTCAATGAGCACATCCAAGACCAATATAAACAAGTAGGGATTCAATATTAACCTTTAACGTAGCCCTATGACAAAAGGAAAATATTCTCAAACCTCATCTTGTATTCTCACGCTAGTGTTGACCCCACCGTACATTTATTTCATTGCTTGAATATAGGTAACACGAACACCTTTCTTCTCTATGGCATTCCATAAGATCTCTCTAGACACCTTATCATACACCTTCTCTAAATCAATGAAGACCATGCACAGGTCCCTTTGGTTTCTTCAATATATTTCCATCAATCACTGTAGCAAGTATATAGTCTCCATGGTCGATCCCCCTGCCATAAAACCAAATTGATTTTCAATTATATATGTCTCTTGTCTCAACCTCTACTCTATTATTCTCTCTCATAGTTTCATAGTATGACTCATGAGCTTAATTCCCCCTATATTTTGCATAATTCTATATGTCATCCTTGTTTTTATAAATAAGGATTAAGATGATTCTCCTCCAATCGTCTGGCATCTTCTTAGACCTCATGATGTCATTAAATAACTCTATGAGTGATCTAATGTTTTGCTCTCCTACAACCTTTCAGAGTTTAATAGGTATATTATTTTGTCCAACTTCATTGTTATTCTCTATCCTTTAAGAGCTTCTTTCACTTCTAACTTCTGAGTTCTACGATAATAAGTACAAATTTGATCCTCAACTTTCGTGTGTAGTCTATTAGAAGGCAAGAAATCACATCTCTCATTGAAAAGCTTGTGAAATTGGTTCTTCCATCTATCCTTCACATCTTTGTCCTTCACCAAGACTTTTCAATCTTCATCTTTAATGCATTTCACTTGGTCCATGACTCTTGTCTTTCTTTCCCTACCATTTGAAAGTTTGTAGATGCTTCTTTTCCCTCCCTTTGTACCTAGAGATTTGTGTAACCCATTATATGCTTTATCTTCAGTTTAACTTACTACTTGCTTGCTCTCTTTCTTAGCAACCTTTTATTTTTCTCAACTTTTAAATTTTGCACCCAAAGACCATGATTTATAACTTCCCCTTTTAACCTTAATTTTGTCTTGGACATTTTTGTCCCACGAACATGATTCTTTACTTTTGGTCTATAGCCTCTAGATTCTCCTACTATCTCATTTGCTATCTTCCTAACTCATTTGGCCATCTCCTTCACATATCATTAGCAATTCCTAGTACCTCCCAAAATCCTTCTTACAAAACTCTTTGATTGAAGCTCATATGTACCTCTCCTTTCAATTTTTACCATTTAATCCTTGGGATCCTATGTTGTAATTTTCTCTCCACTCTACTATTAACCCTTACAACCATAACCAAAACTCTATGTTAGTGTGTCAAGCTCTCTCTAGGTATGACTTTTCAATTTAAGTAAAACTTTCTATTTTATTTCCTTATCAGAAAGAAATTAATTTGAGAACTTGAAACTCTATTCTTATATGTGATAAGGTGCTCCTCCTACTTCTTAAAATATGTATCAACTATTCTAAAATCAAAAGATAAAGAAAAGTCTAGAATAGTTCAATCTTTCATATTTTATTCTCCTATTCCATATACATCATGAACTACTTCAAATCCTCCAGTGTCCCCCCCGAAAATATTTTCTCCTAAAACTATTGTTTAGACCACACCTTTTAAGTCCTTCCAAAATTTTATCTTTTGATGATCATCTAGACATACCTGGAGTGCATAAGTATTAATCACGTTAAAGGTGTATCCTTCGTTACAAACTTTAGGGATACGATCATATTTCATAATCTATTTACATACGTCACATCATTCTTTTATTTCTTGATCTTGTCTTACCGATTTACCACATCTTAAAACATGAAGTATCTAATTCCCTTGCATTTCTCAACCCACTTAGTTTCTTGTAGGCATGTAAAATTAATCATCCTCTTCATCATTATATCAACTATTTCCATTGATTTACTTGTAAGAGTGTCTATATTCCATTTTCTAGAATTGTATCATATATTATTGAACTAGCTTCTTTATACACACTCGTTCACATAACTACGAGAATCTTTGCTTATTGTTTACTACATAAAGGCGGCATGCAACGATCATTTCTCTTTTACTATGCTCAGGAAATACAACGTGTTGCTTATGGGAAACGATCTATCATTAAAATTATCATATTGTTGGTACATATCATAGAGATTTGATAAATTTTTATGTTAGTTGTCGTCTACCTAACACAACCTTCACCTTTTATCCAAACTTAAGACCTACTCTATATAACATCAAGCATACATAGGTAGGTTTACCTTTTCTAATTAACTATGATTATAAATATTATTTATTAAATGGATTTGATTGTTACGACCAAGTGCATCCAAAGTCATTTGTGTCTAAGACAAATGCGATTTATATGATCCACTATTAGCTTAATATTATTTATATTTAATTTTTACAACCTAAATATGTATGGGATATCTATAGTGTCAAACACATAGACTAAACTAGTAGATATTGATATATTACCTTATTATCTCAGGTTCGTTAGATGAGCCCAACTTCAATAAGCAATATTGTGAATTAGGGTTAACCACCTTGAGAATTCTTCCCTTGTGTGCTTATAAGTAGAGCATGAGATGCTCAAACCCTACAATAAACAAATTAGAATTCATGTAGACTCTTGATTCCGCTAACACAAGGAGTGGCATGTGCTTTTCTAGTGGTAGCGTTAGCGTGGAATTCTATAGAAATGAAGTTATAAGTACTTTGTTAGCTCAATGAAAATGAAGAGGTAGTCCTTATTCGTTTTGTTTGTTATTATTGTTTGGGAACTTAAACATGATCTCACAAGTCCTTCTTTCATGAGAATTCTTTTTCCACTGCAATTATTATTTGTATGATTTTCGAATTGTTGAGATGTTTGAAATATGTTATTATATGAAGTCTCACATTGCCTAGCATTAGAATATAGTAGAATATCAATGTTATATATTGGACTTAGTTCCCTTGTTGTAATGTTCACCAGATATAAGTACCAAATAGAAACACCCCATGGGCAGGTGGGTCCATGGGTGTGCTAGGGTTTGTAATCCTTATTCTTTTATAATATCTTGGTAACCACTCAGCGTTCCCAGGGACGTAGGCATAATTGGTCGAACCCCGTTAACAAATTCTCTTTTTTCTTCTCTTTTATTTATTCTATGCCTTTATTGATAGCTTGTGGCGAACGCTGCATATGATTGCTTTCGCTGCACCAACAATTGGTATATGGCTCTTATCCCATACAGTAGATAATGGCTAAAGATGGTGAAGGCGTGATGGCTAGACAAGGTGTGTCAAAAGGCAGTGGCAAAGATAGAGTAGATGAGTTGAAGGAGAAGAAAACATGGCGAAATTGTTGTGGGAGGCGATATATGTTGATCCAGAATCCTAGAAATTCATGTACTGGATTGGGATCAAGGTGGAGATAGGGACTCATGTATTGAGTTTGACCCAGAGGCGGGTGCTGACAATATCTCTCTAGATGTTGAGAGAATGTTCTCATTTAAGATGAGAAATAAAATATCCTAATGGTGTGTCTAAGATGTCATAGTGAAGGATATTAATGGTTAGAAGATCCACAAAAGCACAGAGGCATTGACTGACTTTGATGTAGGGTGTGACATGGGAATTAACTTTGATGCAAGGTGTAATACGAGCATTGGTAGAGATGCAGAGTGTGACATGGGCATTAGCTTGGATGCAAGGATGTGACATAGACATTAATTAGAATTGGCGCAAGGTGTGTGATGTGGGTATACTCTTTATGATGGAGTATGATAGTTCTTTTGAACTAGGATTGTCGTAGTAGATAATGGTGGTAGCGGTTGAGGCTTTCCAAGGAAGCTCCAAGGTTCAGTTTGACTGAGAATTAAAGAGGACGATTGTTGGTGAAATTTTGTGTAGATGTTCCAATATATCGAAAGACTTCCTAGAAATAGGTGGCTAGGCAGCATGTTCCATTTGATGAAAGTACGGGAAACTACACTACAAGTTTGGAGAGCTAGACTCTTGGTAACATCGTCAAGGATACTCAAAAGGTCTATGTTGTACGGGAGCAGTTAAAGAGAATTGGACATTGAACAAGGTGGAGTCATATATTCGCTAAGGTGGAGATTCTTGTGTAGATTTCCTAAGGAGCGAGATATTCGTCTATTTCAATCAAGGTGAAGATTGTTGGGATGTTTAAAATATGTTATTATATGAAGTCCCACATTGCCTAGCATTAGAATAGAGTAGAATATCAATGTTATATATTGGACTCAGATCCCTTATTGTAATGTGCACTAGATATAAGTACCAAAGAGAAACACCCCATGGGCAAGTGGGCTCATGGATGTGCTAGAGTTTGTAATCTTTATTCTCTAGTAATATCTTGGTAGCCGCTCAGCGCTCCCGGTGATGTAAGAACAATTGACCGAACTTCGTTAAGAAATTCTCTTGTTTCTTCTCTTCTATTTATTTTATGCCTTTATTTGATTGCTTGTAGTCAATATTGAGTAACGATAGCTTCTGTTGCACCAACATCAACAGTAGTATGAGAGTCTAGCTTGTGAAATTATGTTTTGAGTTTTGTGGTTTTGTTTTTTAAATGGAATTATTTGATAATTCTAATTGGATATTAAAATTGAACCATTTAGTGTCAGTTCAAGTTTTAGCATGATATTATGTGGTAACATCATCTGATTTATATTTGTATAAAGAAAATGTGTTTAAACTATTAAAGTATGATTTGGTTTTTAAATATATATATATATATATATATATATATATAATGGAATATAATATTATTTATGATGTTATAATATGATATAATTGTTGTATATTGTAAGTATGAGAGTTCATATGAGTATGTATATCATGATCATAATTTTTTTATATTTTAAAAGCAAGATAATTATAAAATATGTGTATTGTGAATATTTACTTTTGTCCAGCCTTTTAAAAAATAAAAACAATAATTAAATAAAAGTTGAAAAGGACATTTTGGTCATATTTATGGTTTTATAGTCAAATAAATATTTTTATTTACTTATCTGTATTATAGCAATTTTTAGGATTTTTATAGATTCACTAACTATTTTTGCCCAAATGAAAATTATGGTAAATTTTGAAGTTAAATGACATATAAATACCCCACCAGAGATTTTATAATTACTCTTTGTGCCTTTGCAAACAAATTATCATAAGATTGTGGGAGTGGTGATGTCAACTTATGAAACTTTAAATAAAATTTCATAAGTTTTCTCTATATCAGGATAAACGTGCCTTCTAACACACAAGCTATTAATATCCTATAAAAAGGTGGAGTGTGGTTTGGTGTTAGAAATAAAGTTCTAAGAGTACAAATCACACTGGTAAATTTGAATCTAACTCACTAAAGAATGGTTCAAGTGGAAAGACACATTTATTTATATACAATCTTATAACTATTGTTTCTTTTTGGAAATTATTTTTTAAATTCAAGTGGGTTTGTAGGAACTTTAGTCTATTACTTGAGCAAAAGGAAGTTTCACATTGGGCATTTGATACACTTGAGAAATGTTTATAAAAGAGTTCATACTTGTGGTATGCCGAAGGGTTCAAAGGCTATTGTGTTTGAGAGAGAACACACACTCCTTAACAATTCGACTTGGTTCGAACTTGAGTCATGTGATTATTATTTTTTGGAAACATAATTTAGAAGCCATGACACTTCTGCTTCACATTGTGCACATGCCAAAACACGTTTGGCACACGACTTCGAACATTTGACACATACCAACATATGCTTCCCACGTTCCAACATCCGCCCCACTTTCCCTTCACTTGACGCATCATCTGGATAATTCCTTTTTTATTATTTGAGTTTCCTACTCTATAAATAGAGCATTTAACCAATTGACAAAATTACACCATTTGACGCAGTTTCGAATTCAATTTTCCTTCTTTTCTTTTCTTATAGTTCTTAGTATTTTTCTGCTTGACATATTCTCCAAGCCAATTTTTCTCTCCATTAAATATCCAAGCCATATTATTTACTAACAAAAGTCATATAGATATAATTCTAGAATTGTTTTCCATGGTGCATTGGTAATCCTATAGAATGGGATTTGTTAAGCATTTTTGTAATTCTTACTATAAACAGAAAGTTAGTTTTTTCTGTTACTAACTGGTTTCTATAAATAGTATGTACTCTCTAACACTAAGGTAAGTAATATACATTGTGATTCATTCCTCTCCTCTATCATTCATTCACTCTCACCTTCTGCATATTCATTCTTCTTCATTTTCCCCAACAAACTGGTATCAAGAGCACTAACAAGATCCAAAAGGGACTCACTCATTCTTCTATTTTCTCTTCACTCCTCTGTTCCATATCATCAACTCATCAACACCACCTTTCTTTCGTCTTTTCTCTTCTCCTACATCATCAAATGGGATCTACTTCAAACTTTCAAACAAATCTTCCAATTCTTCATGGAAAAAATTGGAATCGATGGAACATTCAGATGAGAGCCATCCTCGGGTTCCAAGAAATAGCATAAATAGTTGAAGATGGATACTCAGATCTCGGTGCAGAAGCAAATGAACAACAAAGGCTTAGCTATAAGGAAAACAGAAGGAAGGATTGCAAAGCTATGTGCTTACTCCATCAATGTGTTGATGAGGCACACTTTGAGAAGATTGCTGCAGCAAAATCTTCTCAAGAAGCTTGGAGAATTCTGGAAAAATGCAACAAAGGGGCAGAACAGTTGAAGAAAGTTAGATTGCAGACAATGAGAAGACAGTATGAATTAATGCAAATGGAACCTAGTGAAAAAGTGGCACAATTCTTCAATAGAATCATTAGTCACACCAATGCAATGAAAGCTTATGGTGAAATGATCTCTGATCAAACAATAGTAGAGAAGATCCTAAGGACTTTAACTCCAAATTTTGATCATATTGTAGTAGCTATTGAAGAATCCAAGAAAGTTGAAGACTTAAAGGTTGAGGAACTCCAAGGCTCCCTCGAGGCTTGATGAGCAGAGGCTCATAGAAAGAGCATCAGAGAAACCAATTGAACAAGCTTTGCAGGCCAAACCTCCAAGAAGGGAATTATGGCAGGGGTGGCAATAGAAACCGAGGTAGAGACCAAAGGGAAAGAAACTCAAGCAAAGATCAAGAAAGACTTGATTCTGGTCAGTCCATAAACTTCACTAGAAGAGGAGCAAATAACAGTTGGAGAGGGGGGAAGAAGAAGATAGACAGAAAGAAGATCAAATGTTTCAACTGCAATAAGGTTGGACATTTTTCTAATGAATGTCAAGCACCAAGCCAAACTACTCTTCAGGACAGGCATCACAGTGAGGCACACATGGTAAAAGAAGAGCTTGAAGATAAAGAAGATGAAAATCCTGTTCTGCTAATGATGATCACAGACCAGAAGGACACCAGTGAGGAAGTCTGGTATATTGATTCAGGGTGTTCAAACCATATGACAGGCCACAGAGATTGGCTTGTCAACTTCAATCCAAACAAGAGAAGTAAGGTCAGGTTTGCTGATAATAGGCTAATCCAGGCAGAAGGTACAGGAGATGTGGTTATAAGAAGAAATGATGGAAAAAAGGCAATGCTAACTGATGTGCTTTTTGTGCCTAACATGAAGAACAACCTCATAAGCTTGGGACAATTAATTGAGAAAGGCTTCTCAGTCAAAATGCAGAGTGGATATCTAGAGGTTTTAGACTCTAGTGCAAGAAAAGTCATGAAAGTTCCCCTAACACAGAACATAACTTTTCAGGTAACTCTTAATGCAATTGAATCTCAATGTCTTAATGTTGAATTGTTATCTAATGACTCTTGGTTGTGGCATATGAGACTTGGTCACCTCAACTTCAAGGACCTGAGTCTAATGAAGTCAAAGGAAATGGTCTCGGGTCTACCCTCCATTCAAATTCCAAAAAAGGTGTGTGACTATTGCTTGATCAGCAAACAACCAAGNTCACATTTGTGGATGAATTCAGCAGAAAAATCTGGCTATATCTGATCAAAGCAAAGAGTGATGCCTTTGTCACCTTCAAATTCTTTAAGTGCATGGCTGAAAAACAAGCTGAGAAATCACTCA